>NW_027253750.1:439629-649366 GCF_044704955.1 Pristiophorus japonicus
CCTCCAACACCCACCACACTCCTCCAACACCCCCCCACACTCCTCCAACACCCCCCACACTCCTCCAACACCCCCCACACTCCTCCACACTCCCCACACTCCTCCACACTCCTCCAACACTCCTCCAACACCCCCCACACTCCTCCAACACCCCCCACACTCCTCCAACACCCCCCACACTCCTCCAACACCCCCCACACTCCTCCAACACCCCCCACACTCCTCCACACACCCCCCACACTCCTCCAACACCCCCCACACTCCTCCAACACCCCCCACACTCCTCCAACACCCCCCACACTCCTCCAACACCCCCCACACTCCTCCACCACCCCCCACACTCCTCCACACTCCTCCAACACCCCCCACACTCCTCCAACACCCCCCACACTCCTCCACACTCCTCCAACACCCCCCACACTCCTCCAACACCCCCCACACTCCTCCACACACCCCACACTCCTCCAACACCCCCACACTCCTCCAACACCCCCCACACTCCTCCAACACCCCCCACACTCCTCCACACACCCCACACTCCTCCACACACCCCACACTCCTCCACACACCCCACACTCCTCCACACACCCCACACTCCTCCACACACCCCACACTCCTCCACACACCCCACACTCCTCCACACACCCCACACTCCTCCACACACCCCACACTCCTCCACACACCCACACTCCTCCACACACCCCACACTCCTCCACACACCCCACACTCCTCCACACACCCCACACTCCTCCACACACCCCACACTCCTCCACACACCCCACACTCCTCCACACACCCCACACTCCTCCACACACCCCACACTCCTCCACACACCCCACACTCCTCCACACACCCCACACTCCTCCACACTCCTCCACACACCCCACACTCCTCCACACACCCCACACTCCTCCACACACCCCACACTCCTCCACACACCCCACACTCCTCCACACACCCCACACTCCTCCACACACCCCACACTCCACACTCCTCCACACACCCCACACTCCTCCACACACCCCACACTCCTCCACACACCCCACACTCCTCCACACACCCCACACTCCTCCACACACCCCACACTCCTCCACACACCCCACACTCCTCCACACACCCCACACTCCTCCACACACCCCACACTCCTCCACACACCCCACACTCCTCCACACACCCCACACTCCTCCACACACCCCACACTCCTCCACAACCCTAACCTGGTACCAATAGTGCCAGTGGTGAACTGAATCCCGGGCCAGGCTGGGCCAGGCCACTGTGTTTTATGGTGACTGGAGGTTTTTATTACATTGGTTTTGGGGACTTTATTCTGCAATTCTACCAACTTTGTGTGTCTTTCGGTTAAATCACTGGTTCGGTATCCGGTGAAAAGAAGAGAACTCACTCATTCTGGCTTCCAACTTGACCACAGAACTCTCCGCGGCTGTCTGTCGGGTAGATCACTTTCCGGGGGTCTCCGTACATCCACGCTAAAAAATACACCATCATACACTGATCATCAACATAGCAAAACAGTCAACTTTACCTTCATTATTTAAAAGAAAAATTGCCCCCAAGAGAAGCACATAGAGCAGCATGGGAAGCAGGCAAGTGCTTCAGGGCCCAGCCAACACCTTCCTCCATCCTTAGCCACATCCTACCCTCACTCTCACCCTCACCCAAATCCTATACGGTGCACAGGGCAGCTGGCACTCCAGCAGTTCCCTGCGTGGACTCTATGCTGAGTTCCCATATCATGGATATGTGCAACATCCTTCAAAAGATACAGTAAATAGCTGTTACTCTACTGTGTACGTCCTCCTTCCCCTCAAAAACACTGGTCAGCAGTTTACAAACATTGTTTTAAACTGGGGTGAAGGATAAATGCACCATTATGAAAGGGTTCTGGTAATCTGGAATTAATGTTAGAAGCATAAAGGGGGAGATTACAAGAAATGTATTTATGCAAATGGCTATTAGAATACAGAATACATCAACAGTAGCTCTGGAAGCTGGTTTAACGAACACACTTAAAGAAAAATACCACAGATTCCAGGGAACGGAGGAGAGAATAAGGGTTAGAATGGGTGGCCCCTGCGACTGGCACTACAGGTACAGTGGACTCCTCCTGCACAAAAATGCTCTTGGTAGTCAATCGTATCCAACAAAGACGTTGATGTGCTAATCATCAATGGCATGTGTCTTCAAGTGGCTGTATAGGCCAATTCTGGATGTTTCCATCAACTGCAAAAATGCTATGCTTCCATCAACTGTGTTCCTAGCGAGCGTGTAGGAATGTCTCTCTCTCTCTCTCTCTCTCTCTCTCTCTCTCTCTCTCTCTCTCTCCCTGCGTGGTACAAGCTGAGACAAGAAAATCCACCTCACCCAACCCACAGCAGTTGCATGAAAAGTTACTCAGCAGCCAGCTATTCCTTTGTCATCTCCGGGTCACAATCCTGGATTTCCACCCCCAACAATCCATGGGAGCACCTTCACCACACGGACTGCAGCGGCCCAATGTGGCTCACCACCACCTTCTCGAGGGGCAATTAGGGATGGACAATAAATGCCGGCCTTGCCAGCGATGCCCACTTCCCGAGAATGACTCTAACCTGGAATCTCTTCACACAGGGAGGGCTGTTGCAGTATTATTGTTCAGTGTTCAGGTCACAAGTCAGGTATCTTCCCCATAGTCAGTGCCTGCAGCTTCTTACCTGATGGGCAGAGTGCGTCGTGCAGTCATATATAGGGCACAACACAACAAGCAGTTCATGGCAGATTGTTTCGATGTGAAGGCCCACTGCATCACTCACTATAATCTTTCAGTTAACAATGTGTGATTCCTCTAGATCCAGCTTTTGTTTCTTTACTTGTCCCATTACCATCTCCTTTCGCCTCGCACCAACATCCAATCTCTCCTGCCCTTCACCCTATCACAGACCTTCCCTTTTGTTCATTTATCTCCCCCCCCCACCGCCCCACTCCCCCACCCACTTTCCCTGCCTCTGCACTGCTTAAAACCTGTCACATCTCTAACTTTTTCCAGCTCTGACGAAAGGCCATCGACCCAAAACATTATCTCTGTTTCTCTCTCCACATACGCTGCCGGGCCTGCTGAGTATTTCCAGCATTTTCTGTTTGGACGTGTGATTTGCTCTCCTGTGCAACTTCATTTATTGTTAATTAATCGGCAATTAAATAAATCTTTTCCACAGAATAGCAATGCTGATTGGCTGTTCCCCTTTTAATGTATGAAGCCAATGAGCCTGCAATCAGGATCTGGTTATCTTGGGGACAGCCACTGCCCTCTGACACTGCAAGCTGCGTTTGATGAAAGGATAATAAACTGCTCTCTGTCCACTCTAAAAACCAATGGGACATCAGTCCCGTCACTCTATTGAACCAGCAAAAGTCGACAGCTTTAGGGCAGGGCAGGAATGTGAATAAAATAGGCAAATATTGCCATTAATGGGAGTGCAGACCCAGGAAGCAGAGCGGTTTATAGTTAGATCACAATGCCCTCGTGACTATTTTTAGAGCAGTTGCTATGGTAAATCTTAAAGGAAATAAAACTGACACAAACATATTTTAAACTCTCACCTTTTGCACCATTTCCTGTTGCAAGTTACTTGAGTGAATGCACTTTCTCCCACCCCATCCGCCACCCCATTAGAACTGGCCAGCTGGGTGTCGGATGTGCAGAACCCCATCGCCCATGTTAAAGAGTCTCTGAATCAAACGACTGACAAATGCACACCGGAGAATTCTGTTTGTTCGATACCACCACCGTCCCTTTCTCAAGGGCACCTCGGGATGGCAGTAAATGCCGGCCTTGCCAACGATGCCCATATTCCAAGAATGAAAACTGATACAGAGCCCTCTCTCTTCCCAGTCGGGTACACTCTTACTTGCCCAAGCCCAGGGAGCTGTGTGCAGGCCTCTCTTATTCATTGTAATTTGCAAGGTTTTGGTTAGTTGGGTCAGGTTGGAAAAATCGAAGCTCCACAATGGCTCAGTCGGTAAATGCCTCGCCCGGGGTGGTTACAGACCAGTAAACTTCCAGCAATCGGGTCCGGCTGATCGCACAAGGGTCCGACAATTGACCTCAGTGTCCCGGGAAGGGGAAGAATGAAAATCAGATTGCTACCAACTGACATCACAGGCGGTCCCTCGTGTCGAGGATGGTGGTGAAGGGAAGGATGGAGAAAGATCCCGTTACCACATTACAGACAGTCCATCTTGTCTCACTATGGCTAGAGAGGTAAAGAATGAGTCAATACATAATATTGCTACACACTGTTCCATGGGGCTGGTTGGAATAGGTCACGTCCTGCTCTGTAACACCTGCACCCCACCCCCGGCCAGTGTTTACTTACCCACTAACCCCACAATGAAGTAACCAACGATGGCCAGGAAGAAGATTAGGCAGCAGATGATGTCAGTACAGCTCCTGCAGGGACAGCAAGCGAGACAGAACAAGTTAGTAACACACCAGTACACTGCATGGACACCGCAGCTCTGCCTCACATCATTGACCTCAATACTATTCCCCTTGCTTGCAAACCAATGCCACATTTCAAGAGAAAGCAAGCATGAGATTGCACAGCCCCAGACAGTCTCCAGATTTTCTCCGGGATTGGTAGAGCTGCGACCTTTTGCCGGTCCTAAACGGGACTGGGGTCAGAGCAAGACTGAGACCAGGGCTCGAGTTCGTGGGGATGATTGCTGATGATGAAAACTCCAGGTGCTGAGTGTAAGAGCTAAAGGCTCCGGGTTTGATCCTGGTCTGTGCTGGAGTTAACCAATCTCAGGACCCATGGGAGCTCAGGACAAAAGTCAGCAAAAGGTTCCTGTTCCTCATCAGCGAGCAGTGAAAGGTGTAGCTCCCCAATATCCATCACCATTCGCTGTCCAATCTCTCAGACATTTAACCAGATACTACAGGGAGACTGGTGCCTCAAGAACTGTATCCAGCGACTCAGAGCCAGCAGGGGAAGAGGGGGCACTGGAGGGAATACTGGGGGAGGAAATGGGTAAAAAGGGTTGCAAAGCTCAGACACAAGCTGCTCAATCTGTTCCTAGTGATGAGCTGGAGCTAAAAATAACACAACACTCACAGACCCTATTTACAAAGTCAGTTTACTGACCAGATCAAATTTAAAGGTTAAGAATTAGAAAGAACCAGTAGATTATCTGGTTACTTTAGTATATAGTTTGAGAAATCCCAGTATTAATAAAATCCCAGAATCTGTTAATTTCCTGAAATCAATACACATGAAACCATTAAAGGCAACATCGAGTGAACTCAGGCAACCATTTCCAGTGATATACCCCGAAAGACTATCGTTTGAGGACACATCACACTCCGTCTCCTAAAATAGAAGTACAACCACAAGACCTGTACCCACCAGTACTGTACCCCAGTGTTATATAGTGACCGTACCCACCAGTACTGTACCGCAGTGTTATACAGTGACAGACCTGTACCCACCAGTACTTTACCCCAGTGTTATACAGTGACAGACCTGTACCCACCAGTACTGTACCCCAGTGTTATACAGTGACAGACCTGTACCCACCCATACTGTACCCCAGTGTTATACAGTGACAGACCTGTACCCACCAGTACTGTACCCCAGTGTTATATAGCGACAGACCTGTGCCCACCAGTACTGTACCCCAGTGTTATACAGTGACAGACCTGTACCCACCAGTACTGTACCCCAGTGTTATACAGTGACAGACCTGTACCCACCAGTACTGTACCCCAGTGTTATACAGTGACTGACCTGTGCCCTCCAGTACTGTACCCCAGTGTTATACAGTGACAGATCTGTACCCACCAGTACTGTACCCCAGTGTTATACAGCGACAGACCTGTACCCACCAATACTGTATCCCAGTGTTATACAGTGACAGACCTGCATCCACCAGTACTGTACACCAGTGTTATATAGTGACAGACCTAAACCCACCAGTACTGTACCCGTGTTATACAGTGACAGACCTAAATCCACCAGCACTGTACCCCACTGTTATACAGTGACAGACCTGTACCCACCAGTACTGTTCCCCAGTGTTATACAGTGACAGACCTGCACCCACCAGTACTGTATCCCAGTGTTATACAATGACAGACCTGTACCCACCAGTACTGTACACCAGTGTTATACAGTGACAGACCTGTACCCACCAGTACTGTACCCCAGTGTTACACAGTGACAGACTTGTACCCACCAGTACTGTACCCCAGTGTTATACAGATGAAAACACTCTCACTAGACACAAATCAAGTTTGGAAGTGCAAAATCTAGAACTTTTACTCCTGTTCCAGGGAATATAGTGTGAAAGTTGCACACAATCCTATAACCGAGTGCAGAGAAATTGAAGCCTATATTTTGCTCCTACCTGTTTGCAATTGGCCCTTTGAATGCCGGATCAAATTTCTTTGGTTCGCCTAAAACACAGAAAAAGAAACGTCATTAAAATACGTACACAAACAGTTTTATGCAAGCTATATGCAAAATTATATCTCACAAGTAATTGACAAGACCATAAAACTGTGAATTTCAATTTTCATCTCTGGAGAATTCAAATTCAGTTAATTAAATCTGAAATAAAAGCCAGTGTCAGTAACGGTGACCATGAAACTACCAGATTTTGTTGTAAAAACCCATCTGGTTCACTAATGTCCTTTTGGAAAGGAAGTCTGCCGCCCTTACCCGGTCTGGCCTACACGTGACTCCAGACCCACAGCAATGTGGTTGACTCTTCACTGCCCCCTGAAATGGCCCAGCGAGACACTCAGATAGGGGCAACTAGGGACGGGCAATAAATGCTGGCCTTGCCGGCCACGCCCACATCCCGTGACTGAATAAAACAAACAAGCAACTTTTATACAAGACCGTTTAAGCTTTGTACTGCGTATGTTGTTGCAGAATACAGATATACTCAAATAACTGGCCGAGGCCCTCACTGGCTCTGTAGGGCACTGGCTCTCACTGGCTCTGTAGGGCACTGGCTCTCACTGACCCATCTCTCTGAGCTTCTCGCTCTGCATTTTACCCAGAGTAATTACACATTATTTTTTCTTTTCGTTTCTGTAAAGCTTTTGGAAAATGTGATCACTTCACTGTGTTAAAAAAAATCTCTAACACACCCTGCAGAGTAATGAATCAGCTGGAAAAAATCTACACGGCTCCACAATAATCAAAACCAGAGAAATCCAGCAAGTTTCACTCTGAAATAACTGGCAGCCAATAAATAAATATTCCAGATGAACCATATTTAGCGAGTTCACATAAAAGGAGCCGACACTTTTTGCAGTGAGTATCGCTCCAGTGTTCCAGAGATCGAGGGGCAGACTTTCATTCTACTGGTGTAACAGAGAAAAGATTATTCAGAGCTCAAGTGCCTCAAATGTGTATAAAACCAACAAGGGTGACCAGCCAATCCGCTCCCAGTGCCGGACCAGCCAATCCGCTCCCAGTGCCAGACCAGCCAATCCGCTCCCAGTGTCAGACCAGCCAATCCGCTCCCAGTGCCGGACCAGCCAATCCGCTCCCAGTGCCAGACCAGCCAATCCGCTCCCAGTGCCAGACCAGCCAATCCGCTCCCAGTGCCAGACCAGCCAATCCGCTCCCAGTGCCGGACCAGCCAATCCGCTCCCAGTGCCGGACCAGCCAATCCGCTCCGCTCACAGTGCCAGACCAGCCCCATTCACTAACTGGGCGGTGGTTTGCGAGAACAATGCAGTCTATGTCCCGCCCCCAACACCGCCCTGAATTCTCATCTCCCTCACTGGAAACATATCAATTCCACTGGGTACCTGCGCCAACCCTCACCGACCCTCCCAAATTAGCAAGGCTGGCCAGGGGTAGGAATTGCTTTGGTCGCTGGATCATGTGACTTCAGTCTTTTCCCGTCTAGCAATTCCCATGTTGCTATGTCATTGTGTATAATGATGTTGGAAGCACCTTCCTGTTAACTGCACGTTACACATTGTTCCCCCTTACCTGGTGTGGATTGAACCTGTGCGTTCCCTCTTTGCATATCATTGGTCATGAAAGGGAAGAGATAATCAACAACACATCAGGGCCAGCCCAACACTTACATGGCAACACACACTTTATTTTTAGCTATCAATTCCTTAACGATTCTGAATTTTATTCCATTATTATTGTTTGCTAAATAACACCCATACGTTCAATGCCCTCTTTATTGATAATCCAACGTCTGTTGTTTATTAAATGGAAGTATCTTACAGAAACTTGCATTTCTATAGTGCCTTTCACAATCTCAGGATATCCAAATGCACATCACAGCCAACGATTTGCTTTTCAAGTGTAGTCACTGTCGTAATGTAGGAAACACAGTATGCAATGTGTCCACAAACAACAAAATAAATAACCCGATAATCTGCTTTAGTGATGTTGATTGAGTGATAAATGTTGGGCAGGACATTCGGGAGTTCTGACGAAGGGTCATCGACCTGAAACGTTAACTCTGCTTCCTCTCCACAGGTGCTGCCTGACCTGCTGAGTGTTCCCAGCATTTTCGGTTTTTATATTAGGGAAACTCCTCTGCTTTTTGAAATGGGATCCTTTACGTCCACCTGAGAGAGCAGACAGTACCTCCGTTTAACGTCTCATCTAAAAGACAGCACCTCCAACAGTGCAGGACTCCCTCAGTACTGCAGTAGAGTAACAGTGGAGTGGAGATCATGTGGTCAAGTCCCTGGAGCGGGACTTGAACCCACAAACTCCTAACTCAGAGGTGAGAGTGCTACCCACTGAGCCACGGCTTAACATAACATAAGAATTAGGAGCAGGAGTCGGCCAATCAGCCCCTTGAGCCTGCACCGCCATTCTGTGAGATCATGACTGATCTTCTCCTCATCTCCACTTTCCTACACTGTCCCCATATCCCTCGATTCCCTTAATATTCAAAAATCTATCGATCTCAGCCCTGAATATACTCAAAGACGGAGCCTCCACAGCTCTCTGGGGCAGAGAATTCCAAAGATTTGCCACCCTCCGAGTGAAGAAATTTCTCCTCATCTCAGTCCTAAATGGCCGACCCCTTATTCTGAGACTGTGAACCCTGGGTATCAATTCCCCAGCCAGGGGGAAACATCCTCCCTGCATCTACCCTGTGGAGCCCTGTAAGAATTTTGTATGTTTTATGAAAGAGAGGTGGTGGAAAGCAGGAAGCAATTCTTTCCAATCGGGACTCAGGATGGGTGCATATATTGCGGTACACTTAAAAGAAGTTCCGATTGGCCCTTTGCTACTTTCTAAACTCTATAATGGCATGATGCCCTTTGGTTTGAGAGAAGCTAAGAATAACGGTGGTGCTGACTTCGAACACAAATCAGTAACACTGCAACATTTAGAGTATGCTTCCTCAGTTAGCCAAATAGACAAGCTCGTAATGCAGGAAATGCACAAACATCCATCAGCCTGTTCTGATGCCAACTCCTCGTGCAAGGTTCTCCACACAAAACATGAGCGTATCTTTTCTCTCTACAGACGCGGACTCGCCTGTTTTTTTTTAAATGGGGAGTTTTTGGCTCAACTTTACGGGCAGTCTCCAATCGTGGTTTTACAGATAGCTGCAGCCCTTGCTGTTTTTGTTGCAACACCTCAATGCTTTGCACTTGGAAACTCCGTCATCACAGGACAGTATCTGGTGCCCGAGCTCGGCTCGCCTTCGCTGGTGTGCATGTGCCAGGTGACATTGTGCCAAACATCTAGTAGCACAGCATCAAAGCAAAACATGAGGAGGCAAAGTCAGCGAGAGACATGAGGTGTGCTGGAGGGAGGCTGCACAGAGATATTAAACAGGGACATTGAGTTGAAGGTGAGTGGGAAGTGCTCTCTCAGGGTTCAGGCTGCCCACATCCTACTGCTGGCATTCACACTAATTAAGTAAACACGCAAGGAATGAGGAAGCAGAAATACCCGCATTAATGTACTAACTTATCATATTGTCAAAACAGCCGATTGCTTCAGACCATGAACTATGAAGGATAGCAAGTGCTTGTTATGTAGACACACGATCCAGTCAGTCTTCACACTACAACCTCCCACAAACAGCACAGGGATGAATCACCAGTTAATCGGTTTGTTTGGCTCCTTATTGAGAGAAGAACTCGATGAATTAGAATATTACCCTGTATGGCAGACATGCCACAGAATCTGAGCATTCACCTTAACAGACTGACATCGGTTTATCCGAAGGACAGTACCCCGGTGTCCCGGCTCCCCCCCACACTCCCCGCGACCCGGCTCTCCCCCGGGCCCTGGCTCTTCCCCATGCTCCAGCTCCTCCCCACGTTCGGGCCCACGCTCTCCGGCTCTCCCCGGCTCCCCCCCAACGCTCCCTGCGCCCCGGCTCTCCCCCACGCCCCGGCTCTCCCCCACGCTCCCCGGCTCTCCCCCACGCTCCCCGGCTCTCCCCCACGCTCCCCGGCTCTCCCCCACGCTCCCCGGCTCTCCCCCACGCTCCCCGTGTCCCAGCTCTCCCCACGCTACCAGCTCTCCCTGCGGCCCAGCGCACCCGCCACCCCCTTAGTACTGCACTGGAGAGTCCGTCTAGTTTACGTGAAATAGGTCTGGAGTGGGGCTTACTCCCACAAATATCTGATTCAGGATTTGGATGTTGCCCACCAAGTCAAGTGGACAACTGCTTTAATGAGGCGTTCAGCTTTTCTTTTCAGGAGGCTGGACGAATGCCAGACTGTCGCTGTCAATGTAACCGGTGAGAAGGCTCACACATACTCCCACTCTCAGCCACTTGGACAGTGAGGTCATGCTGAACAAGCAGCAGGTCCCAACACTTCAATCATTTCAACCACCACAACAAACACTCAGCTAAACTGACTGGCCCTGACTGTAAAATCTGACAGTCCAGTGACTGCCACCAGCTTACAGTAAACATCTCCCTGCACTCTGTCCGGCAACACGGCGTCAGCAAGCACCCAGAGGCCTCCTGTAGGCACACAATTCCAGCACACACGTTAACATCTTGTCTCCATTATACTAAAATCCTAATTGCTGTATAATTCTGATCTTTCGTGTTCCGTCTCACTATACAGAAAGCCTGATCCATGCACAAAATTTATTGCCGAACTAGGTTTTCCCTGACTTTATATTTTTTGAAATGTTAAAAAAGTGACCTGAATACTCCTTCATTACTGCGGGTACTCGGAGAATTGTCTTCACTGAGAACGCGTGCACACACTCTGAACACTGAATTTCAGTGGAATTATGTGGGACAAAGGAATGGAATGTACTGCAGAACGACAGATTCATTATCATGTGCCTTGCTGCAACATGTTCACCCTCCTTCTCCTCCCGAGGAACACAGGAATACTGAGAGTGGCATGGGCACCAATTGCCTGTTCGTATCTCATTACATATAGTCTCACAAGTAACCCGAGAGTGCGAATGTGGGGGGGGATACAACCCTGAGGGCCATCACGGGTAATGCCGATCTTATCCTCACATAACCACACACTCGCGCTCTCCAGCAGGTGCCATACGAGCACTGATGGACAGGTGGAGACCCTCTGGTCCAGCGAGCCTGTCCTTGTGCATCATAATAGGACCCAACTGCTGCCAACGGACTGGAAGCGTTCTGCGCATGCGCACTCCCGGTTCGTCACGTTTTTGTTTACAAAACCGGGAAGGGATTGTTAAAAAGCATGAACATCATGCTCCCAATTGTTGGAGTGCGCAGTATGCTTCTGCGCAGCTTCCGGTCGTTGGCAGCAGTCATCCCCGATCACAATGTAGACTTTCCACCCCAATCAAAACCATGTGACCTCCTGGGAGAGGCAAAAAAAAGATTAAAAACCCCAGGCCAATTTGGGGGTAAAAAGGTGGTGATCAGAGGCAGTGAGCCAACTGATCCCAGCACCAGCTATCGTCCCCTGGGGCTGCCCTACTGAGGAATTGCAGGAGTTGACCTGGAACCTTCTTGCTCCTACATTCCAACAGTGGCTACACTTCGAAAGTGCTTCATTGGCTGTGGAGCGCTTTGGGATATCCTGAGACCATGAAAGGTGCTCTAGAAATGCAAGTCTTTCTTTCTGTTCCACACCAATTTACCCAAGCCACTGGGGAGATGCAAACTTCGAATGTGTCATTGGAGCCTGAGCTTACCGATCCACGTTTTCTTTGCTTTGGGAATTAAATCCAATTTCTCTAGAAAAGGGCTGTAATTTCCTGTCCATGCTCTCAAAGGACGGCAAGCTATGTATCCTGCGGAATATCCTGCCCTCTGTATGTGCTGTTTGGCCAAGTAACCGGGTTACAGGAAATAAAACTCTCTCGTAGGTTACAGATTCCTTTTTAAAAGCTATTCAGTGATTTCACAGCACACTGCGCGAGGACCTTCCACTGACACTGCAGGAACTGAGTGCCTCCCTCTCTATCCCGAAAGTGCTGTATCATATTGGGGTAAAATTCTACACAAGCCGCCCCCGCCATAGAACCTCATCACAGTCCGCTCTCGCAATGAGCCTGGGTGGTGAATACTGAGACTATTCAATTATGGCGGTACTGCAATTGAATCTATGCAAACCGCAATGTCAGTATAGATCATGAGCAGGAATCCCAGCTGATGTGTTCTCCCTATCTACTCTGGAGATCAGTTGTAGTATCTCCAGCAGTGTCACACTGAGATCAACTATTGAATAAAGAACAGGGTTCAAATCAGCAGCGACTAGGGACCTTGCAGTTCAATGTGACTCAATACTGGCAGTACCATATTCACTGAGCTATCAGGGAGTTTGTAACTACAGACCTGATCCAGGCATATTGGTAGGCTGAATGGCCTTCATTCATTCCACTTTAGGAATCTATATTTTTATTCATTCTCGGGACATAGAAACATAGAAAATAAGTGCAGGAGCAGGCCATTCGGCCCTTCGAGCCTGCACCACCATTCAATAAGATCATGGCTGATCATTCACCTCAGTACCCCTTTCATGCTTTCTCTCCATACCCGTTGATCCCTTTAGCCGTAAGGGCCATATCTAACTCCCTCTTCAATATATCCAATGAACTGGCATCAACAACACTCTGCGGTAGGGAATTCCACAGGTTAACAACTCTCTGAGTGAAGAAGTTTCTCCTCATCTCAGTCCTAAATGGCTTACCCCTTATCCTTAGACTATGTCCCCTGGTTCTGGACTTCCCCAACATCCGGAACATTCTTCATGCATCTAACCTGTCCAGTCCCGTCAGAATTTTATATATTTCTATGAGATCTCTTCTCATCCTTCTAAACTCCAGTGAATAAAGGCCCAGTCAATCCAGTCTCTCCTCATATGTCAGTCCCGCCATCCCGGGAATCAGTCTGGTGAACCTTCGCTGCACTCCCTCAATAGCAAGAACGTCCTTCCTCAGATTAGGAGACCAAAACTGAACACAATACTCCAGGTGAGGCTTCACCAAGGCCCTGTACAACTGTAGTAAGACCTCCCTGCTCCTATACTCAAATCCCCTCGCTATGAAGGCCAACATGCCATTTGCCTTCTTCACCGCCTGCTGTACCTGCATGCCAACTTTCAATGACTGATGTACCATGACATCCAGGTCTCGTTGCACCTCCCCTTTTCCTAATCTGCCGCCATTCAGATAATATTCTGCCTTCGTGATTTTGCCACAAAAAAGTGGATAACCTCACATTTATCCACATTATACTGCATCTGCCACCCATTTGCTCACTCACCTAACCTGTCCAAGTCGCTCTGCAGCCTCTTAGCGTCCTCCTCACAGCTCACACTGCCACCCAGCTTAGTGTCATCTGCAAACTTGGAGATATTATATTCAATTTCTTCATCCAAATCATTGATGTATATTGTAAAAAGCTGGGGTCCCAGCACTGAGCCCTGCGGCACTTCACTAGTCACTGCCTGCCATTCTGAAAAGGACCCGTTTATCCCAACTTTCTGCTTCCTGTCTGCCAACCAGTTCTCTATCCATGTCAGTACATTACCCCCAATACCATGTGCTTTAATTTTGCACACCAATCTCTTTTGTGGAACCTTGTCAAAAGCCTTTTGAAAGTCCAAATACGCCACATCCACTGGTTCTCCCTTGTCCACTTTACTAGTTACATCCTCAAAAAATTCCAGAAGATTTGTCAAGCATGATTTCCCCTTCATAAATCCATGCTGACTTGGTCCAATCCTGTCACTGCTTTCCAAATGCGCTGCATTTTCCCCACTACTGATGTCAGGCTAACCGGTCTATAATTACCCGTTTTCTCTCTCCATCCTTTCTTAAAAAGTGGTGTTACATTAGCTATCCTCCAGTCCATAGGAACTGATCCAGAGTCTATAGACTGTTGGAAAATGATCACCAATGCATCCACTATTTCTAGGGCCACCTCCTTAAGTACTCTGGGATGCAGAATATCAGGCCCGGGGATTTATCGGCCTTCAATCCCATCAATTTCCCTAACACATTTCCTGCGGGTGTTGCTAGCAAGGATAACATTTCTTGCCCCTCCTGATAAGGTAGTAACTGAGTGTCTTGTTAGGCCACATCGGAGGGGAGTTAAGGCTCACCTGCCCATGTCCTAACTCACACCCAGTCCCGCTCACACATCACCCCCTGTGCTCACTGCCCCCTGTCCTAACTCGCACTGAGTCCCACTCACTCATCACCCCCCCGTGCTGCCCCATGTCCTAACTCGCACCCAGTCCCGCTCACCCATCAACCCTGTGCTCGCTGACCCCGTGTCCTAACTCGCACCCAGTCCTGCTCACCCATCACCCCGTGCTCGCTGCCCCGTGTCCTAACTCGTACCCAGTCCCGCTCACCCATCACCCCCTGTGCTCGCTACCCGTGTCCTAACTCGCACCGAGTCCCACTGACCCATCACCCCCTGTGCTCGCCTGCCCAGTGTCCTAACTCACACCGAGTCCCACTCATCCATCACCCCCTGTGCTCACTGCCCCCGTGTCCTAACTCGCCCAAGTCCCGCTCACCCATCACCCCCTGTGCTCGCTACCCGTGTCCTAACTCGCACCGAGTCCCACTGACCCATCACCCCTTGTGTTCGCTGACCTGCATTGACTTCCGGTTAAGCAACACCTCGATTTCAAAATTCTCATCCTTATTTTCAAATCCCTCCATGGCCTCACTCCTCCCGATCTCTAATCTCCTCCAGCCCCCCCCCCCCCCCCCCGGCCCCCGATCTCCGTAATCTCCTCCAGCCCCTCCACCCCCCCCCGCTCCCCACCACCACCGAGATGTCTGCACTCATCTAATTCTGCCCTCATGAGCATCCCTGATCACAATCGCTCCACCATCGGTGGCCATGCCTTCTGTTGCCTGGGCCCAAGCTCTGGAACTCCCTCACTAAACCTCTCCGCCTCTCCTTCCTCCTTCAAGATGCCCCTTAAAACCTAGCTCTTTGACCAATCTTTTGGTCACTTGTGCTAATTTCTACTTCTGCAGCTCTGTGTCAAATTTCTAGCATATAATACTCCTGTGAAGCGCCTTGGGACGTTTCCCTACGTTAAAGGTGCTATATAAATACAAGTTGTTGTTGACTGGTTTCACATATTGACCAGATCGGGTAATGACAGCAGGTTTCCTTCCCTAAAGGACATCAGCGAACCAGTTTGGTTTTATAGAAACCCGACAGCCTGGCGGTTGTTTTATTGATATTGGCTTCATTTTTTATTCCAGATTTTTTAAAACAACTGAATTCAAAAATCAGCCAGGGCTTGTGCTCTGTACCCACATCCTGCCCTTGTGATAAATGCGGATGTGCACAAGGCTGGTTAACGCAGAGACAAGCTTGCTGGTGATATCTTTCTGAGTAATCAGCAGGGCTGAGCTGTAAATTGTATGGGAGACCAGAGGGCTGCTGGAAGTAACGGAACACATCTTGGGGACAGAAGGAGAGAAATCTGGGGGAAGAGGGGGAAAATAAGTGATGAAGAGGCTCAGTGTGGCCGCAAGATATTTTCCCACATTGCCAGTTGTGCAATAGTCTATCCCACTGGTCCTCGGGATCACAACTATGGTGATCACAGTAGACCATGCTGCCCAGTTACTTGTGCTGATGTTGCTCAGTGCACGGAGTGTCTGTGCCAGACCAGATGATTCTTCGGTCACATACTTGTGACTTATCAATGTACACCAGACTTTGGGGATTGTGGGCACATCGCAGGTTCCATGTGTGTACAGTACTAGCAACATCTAGCTGTGTCAGCGGGTAACACTCTCGCTCCGACTCAGAAGGTTGTGGGTCACGCCAGAGACCTGAACACAAAACTCCGCGTGGCCACTCCCAGTGAGTACTGAGGCTTTCCCAAGACGATCCAGTGGAGGCCTGTCATTGGCTATATGAGAATTTGCAGGTGTCAAACCAGGTTGTGCCTGCACAGCCCATTGGAGGATAAACATGCTGTAGCAGCACACACACCGTTACTTACTCTGAGCAGCTTACAGTAACCCCGATCAAAGCACAAGGTTTCTAGACAAAGTCACACAAGTTCCAGGTAATAACTATCTCCAACAAGCGAGAGTCTAACCACTGCCCCTTGACATTCAACAGCATTACCATCGCCGAATCCCCCACCATCAACATTCTGGGGGTCACCATTGACCAGAAACTTAACTGGACCAGCCACATAAATACTGTGGCAACAAGAGCAGGTCAGAGGCTGGATATTCTGCAGTGAGTGTCTCACCTCCTGACTCCCCAAAGCCTTTCCACCATCTACAAGGCACAAGTCAGGAGCGTGATGGAATACTCTGCACTTGCCTGGAGGAGTGCAGTTCCAACAACACTCAAGAAGCTCGACACCATCCAGAGCAAAGCAACCCGCTTGATCAGCACCCCATCCACCACCTTAAACATTCACTCCTTCCATCACCGGCACACCGTGGCTGCAGTGTGTACCATCTACAAGATGCACTGCAGCAACTCGCCAAGGTTTCTTTGGCAGCACCTCCCAAACTGTGACTTCGACCACCCAGAAGGACAAGGACAGCAGGCGCATGGGAACACCACCACCTCCACGTTCCCCTCCACATCACACACCATCCTGACTTGGAAATATATCGGCCGTTCCTTCATCGTCACTGGGTCACAATCCTGGAACTCCCTCCCTAACAGCACTGTGGGATAACCTTCGGGCTGCAGTGGTTCTCAAGGGCAATTAGGGATGGGCAATAAATGTCCACATCCAATGAATGAATAAATAAAAAGTAACTATCAGAATTCAATTCCATTCCTCAACTTTCTAGATATGATTGACGAGACTGAGAGTCTTTGCTATTTTCCCTTCACCCCGACAGACATTTCACTCAATTATTTTTGAATATAAATACAAAATACTGGGCAAACCAGTCAATCCAACAGTTTTCTGAGAATAGGGGGCAAAATCGCCTCTCTCTGACCGCAGCTCACTGTCATCATCCGTCTCATTCTACATCTGATGTCCAAGGCAGCCCATTCACGTTTATCAGCTTTCAGCAGATGCTCTGCAGCAGTCACGCCTTGCTCTCTCAGTTCTACACGGGTTTATCGTGGTGAAACATGGTTGTCTTGTTATTCGAGGAGCTGCTGTTCCCCACTTTTACTTCTCCTCAGTCTACTCTTCCAACTCACTCCGCCCCAGTATAATAGACAACTATGGCCCATTGCTTTCTGTGGAGACCATTCTTGGATAAACATGCTGTATCAGCACACACCCAGATAGCTTCTGTCATCATTTGACTCCCTTACCCCTCCTGGTTCAAAGGTATTGCCAGCCCCAAAGCATCTCACTCAAGTGGCCATTTCTCTTGAAGCGAATGTTGGCAGGTTATTCATCATGGGGGTGATCACACCCAACTTTAGTCTGTGTGCGTTCACTGACCGATATTGGCTCCTGGTTAAGCAACGTTTCGATTTCAAAATTCTCATCCTTGTTTTCAAATCTCTCCATGGCCTCACCCCTCCCCTATCTCTGTAATCTCCTCCAGCCCCACAACCACCCTCTCCAGAGATGTCTGCGTTTCCCTAATTCTGCCCTCTTGAGCATCCCTGATTATAATCGCTCTGCCATTGGTGGCCGTGTCTTCTGTTACCTAGGCCCCAAGCTGTGGAACTCACTCCCTAAACCTCTCCGCCACGAGACCTCTCTTTCCTCCTTAAAACCTACCTCTTTGGCCAAGCTTTTGGTCACCTGCCCTAATTTCTCCTTCTGTGGCTCGGTGTCAAGTTTTTTGTCTCATAATACTCCTGTGAAGCACCTTGGGATGTTTCACTACGTGAAAGGCGCTATATAAATACAAGGAGGACAACTGATCAAGAACAGGAACCCTGACTGCTTTATCCCTTTCCCAACTCTAGCACTACTGCTGGTCTAGGCCAGGGATCAGCTAACTCGGGCCAGGCCAGGGACCAGCTAACTCGGGCCAGACCAGGGACCAGCTAACTCGGGCTGGGCCAGGCCAGGGATCAGCTAACTCGGGCCAGGCCAGGCCAGGGACCAGCTAACTCGGGCCAGGCCAGGCCAGGGACCAGCTAACTCGGGCCGGGCCAGGCCAGGGACCAGCTAACTCGGGCCAGGCCAGGGATCAGAAGAGAGTTTCCCTGCTCTGTAACACATCACACGTAGCATTACCCACCATGCCATCCCTAATGCTCCACCCGGTTTCTGTTTTTAAAAAAGGACAATTGTCATTCTATCAGCAGATATTTGTTATATTAACTCAAGTGGTCCCAGACGGGCTGAGACAGTAACCTTCGTGTCCCACTCACCAATGGCGGTTTAGGCTTCTTCACACTGCCTATTCTGGAACACCCTCACCTCGAAGTGGTAAGTGGAGCCAAACAACAGCTCAGTGGGTCTCTGAAGTTACATCGAAAATAGGTGCAGGAGTAGGCCATTTGGCCTTCGAGCCTGCACCACCATTCAATAAGATCATGGCTGATCATGCAACTTCAGTACCCCACTCCTGCCTTCTCTCCATACTCCTTGATCCCTTTAGCCATAAGGGCCACATCTAACTCCCTCTTGAATATATCCAACGAATTGGACTCAACAACTTCCTGTGGTAGAGAATTCCACAGGTTCACCATTCTCTAGGTGAGTAAGTTTCTCCTCATCTCAGTCCTAAATGGCTTACCCCTTATCCTTAGACTGTGACACTTGGCTCTGGACTTCCCCAACATCGGGAACATTCTTCCTGCATCTAACCTGTCCAGTCATAATTTTATATGTTTCTATGAGATCCCCTCTCATTCTTCTAAATTCCAGTAAGTATAAGCCTAGCCAATCCAGTCTTTCATATGTCAGTCCTGCCATCCCGGGAATTAGTCTGGTGAACCTTCGCTGCATTCCCTCAATAGCAACAACGTCCTTCCTCAGATTAGGAGACCAAAATTGAACACAATACTCAAGGTGCGGTCTCACCAAGGCCCTGTACAACTGCAGTAAGACCTCCCTGCTCCTGTACTCAAATCCTCACTGAAGGCCAGCATGCCATTTGCTTTCTTTACTGCCTGCTTGCCTACCTTCAGTGACTGATGTACCATGACCCCCAGGTCTCGTTGCACCTCCCCTGTTACTAATCTGTCACCATTCAGATAATATTCTGCCTTCTTGTTTTTGCCACCAAAGTGGATAACCTCACATTTATCCACATTATATTGCATCTGCCATGCATTTGCCCACTCACCTAACCTGTCCAAGTCACCTGCAGCCTCTTAGCGTTCCCCTCACAGCTCACATTGCCACCCAGCTTATGTGTCATCTGCAAACTTGGAGATATTACATTCAATTTCTTCTTCTAAATCATTAATGTATATTGTAAATAGCTGGGGTCCCAGCACTGAACCTTGCGGCACCCCACTAGTCACTGCCTGCCAGTCTGAAAAGGAACCGTTTATTCCCACTCTTTGCTTCCTGTCTGCCAACCAGTTCTCTATCCACGTCAATACATTACCCTCAAATACCATGTGCCTTAATTGTGTACACTAATCTCTTGTGTGGGACCTTGTCAAAAGCCTTTTGAAAGTCTAAATACACCACATCCACTGGTTCTCCCTTATCCGCTCTACTAGTTACGTCCTCAAAAAACTCTACAAGATTTGTCAAGCATGATTTCCCTTTCATAAATCCATGCTGACTTGGACCGATTTGGTCTCTGCTTTCCAAATGTAGTAACAGCCTTTTTGGAAAGCTAAGTTTGTCTTCATTAATCTTTTTCTCTTCACATATCAAAAGATGCTTTTGCAGTCAGTTTTTATGTTCCCTGCAAGCTTACTCTCATACTCTATTTTCCCCCTCCTAATTACACTAAGTTGGGTGGCAGTGTGAGCTGCGAGGAGGATGCTGTGAGGCTGCAGAGCGACTTGGATAGGTTAGGTGAGTGGGCAAATGCATGGCAGATGAAGTATAATGTGGATAAATGTGAGGTTATCCACTTTGGTGGTAAAAACAGAGAGACAGACTATTATCTGAATGGTGACAGATTAGGAAAAGGGGAGGTGCAAAGAGACCTGGGTGTCATGGTACATCAGTCATTGAAGGTTGGCATGCAGGTGCAGCAGGCGGTTAAGAAAGCAAATGGCATGTTGGCCTTCATAGCAAGGGGATTTGAGTACAGGGGCAGGGAGGTGTTGCTACAGTTGTACAGGGCATTGGTGAGGCCACACCTGGAGTATTGTGTACAGTTTTGGTCTCCTAACCTGAGGAAGGACATTCTTGCTATTGAGGGAGTGCAGCGAAGGTTCACTCCCTCAATGTCCCGGGATGGCGGGACTGACCTATCAAGAAAGACTGGATCAACTGGGCTTGTATTCACTGGAGTTCAGAAGAATGAGAGGGGACCTCATAGAAACATATAAAATTCTGACGGGGTTAGACAGGTTAGATGCAGGAAGAATGTTCCCAATGTTGGGGAAGTCCAGAACCAGGGATCACAGTCTAAGGATAAGGGGTAAGCCATTTAGGACCGAGATGCGGAGGAACTTCTTCACCCAGAGAGTGGTGAACCTGTGGAATTCTCTACCACAGAAAGTTGTTGAGGCCAATTCACTAAATATATTCAAAAAGGAGTTAGATGAGGTCCTTACTGCTAGGGGGATCAAGGGGTATGGCGAGAAAGCAGGAATGGGGTACTGAAGTTGAATGTTCAGCCATGAACTCATTGAATGGCGGTGCAGGCTAGAAGGGCCGAATGGCCTACTCCTGCACCTATTTTCTATGTTTCTATGTTTCTATGTAAACCCTTTGTCCTCCTCTCTTGAATTCTAAATTTCTCCCAGTCTTCAGGTTTGCTGCTTTTTCTGGCCAATTTATATGCCTCTTCCTTGGATTTAACACTATCCCTAATTTCCCTCGTTAGCCACGGTTGAGCCACCTTTCCTATTTTATTCTTACGCCAGTCAGGAATGTACAATAGTTGTAATTCATCCATGTGATCTTTAAATGTCTGCCATTACCTATCCACCGTCAACCCTTTAAGTATCATTCGGCAATCTATCCTAGCCAATTCACATCTCATACCATCGAAGTTTCTTTTCTTTAAGTTCAGGACCCTAGTCTCTGAATTAACTGTGTCGCTCTCCATCTTAATGAAGAATTCTACCATATTATGGTCACTCTTCCCCAAAGGGCCACGCACGACCAGATTGCTAATTAATCCTCTCTCGTTGCACAAGACCCAGTCTAGGATGGCCTGCTCTCTAGTTGGTTCCTCGACATATTGGTCTAGAAAACCATCCCTTATACACTCCAGGAAATCCTCCTCCACAGTATTGCTACCAGTTTGGTTAGCCCAATCAATATGTAGGTTAAAGTCACCCATGATAACTGCTGTATCTTTATTGCACGCATCCCTAATTTCCTGTTTGATGCCATCCCCAACCTCCCTACTACTGTTTGGTCGTCTGTACACAACTCCCACTAATGTTTTCTGCCCTTTGGTGTTTCGCAGCTCTACCCATATAGATTACACATCATCCTTCCTTACTATTGCGTTAATCTCCTCTTTAACCAGTAATTCTACCCCACCTCCTTTTCCTTCCTGTCTGTCCTTCCTGAATATTGAATACCCCTGGATGTTGAGTTTCCAGCCTTGGTCACCCTGGAGCCATGTCTCCGTAATCCCAATTACATCATATCCGTTAACAGCTATCTGCGCAGTTAATTCGTCCACCTTATTACGAATGTTCCTCGCATTGAGACTCAGAACCTTCAGTCTTGGTTTTTGTCCTTTTAGAATTATGTTGCATTGTGGCCGCTGTTGATTTTTGCCCTTGATTTCGCTGCCCTCCACTCTTGCATTTCTCCTTCCTACCTTTTGCTTCTGCCCTCTTTTTACTTCCCTCTGCCTCCCTGCATAGATTCCCATCCCCCTGCCATATTAGTTTAACCCCTCCCCAACAGCACTGATGTTGATGCATCTCCAGAGATTGCCAGCTTTATGTCTGTGAGTGACATCAAGACCAGAGGCCCATGTGTCGGACATCAACTGTACCCTTTAACAAAAACCAACATCTGTTCAGACACAGCAGTCACTGCACCACGAAGTAACCCATTGTGTGTGAAGAGGTTCTGGGTGTCTGAGAGGCACGATAACAATGCTGCTGTCTGTCCTTCTGCTCTTTGCTGAAGTGTTGTTCACAACACCCTCTGCACCTCCCACACCAGTCACCATCACAATCAGAGGGTTTCACGCACTGAGGTCGAAGTTAGTGCCACACCCCAGATATTTTTAGCAAGTAAATCTTTGAATGAAAATGATACCCTGTGCAAGTGCACTGTAGGGCGGCTCATGGGGATACTAAAAGCACGTAAAGGAAATGCACGTCAGCCAGGGAAAGTTTCATTGCAAGAATAGCATGTTAATCAGTTCATCCCAAAGCTGCTCCCTACACTACAATGCATCTCCACAGTACTTCAAGATACTCCAACCATCGCTCACCCACCTTTG
Organism: Pristiophorus japonicus; assembly: GCF_044704955.1. Taxonomy (NCBI): domain Eukaryota; kingdom Metazoa; phylum Chordata; class Chondrichthyes; family Pristiophoridae; genus Pristiophorus; species Pristiophorus japonicus. The sequence goes on from NW_027253750.1 coordinate 462,588, forward strand.
CATTTTACAACTGATCTACCCATACACACCTCCACCTCCTGTATGGATCTGAGGCATGGACGATGTATAGAAGGCGCCTCAAGTCGCTGGAGATATATCACCAATGATGTCTCCGCAAGATCCTGCAAATCTCCTGGGAGGGCATGCGCACCAACATCAGAGTCCTCGACCAGGCTAACATCCCCAGTATTGAAGCACTGGCCACACTTGATCAGCTTTGCGGGGCAGGCCACATAGTACGCATGCCAGATATGAGACTCCCTAAGCAAATGCTTTATGCGGAGCTCCTTCATGGTAAACGAGCCAAAGGAGGACAGCGGAAACGTTATAAGGACACCCTCAAAGCCTCCCTGATAAAGTGCAACATCACCACTGACACCTGGGAGACCCTGGCCGCAGACCGCCCGAGGTGGAGAAAGTCCATCCGGGAGGGTGTTGAGCTCAATGAGTCTCGACGCAAACAGCATGCAGAGGCCAAGCGCAGGCAGCGGAAGGAGCGCGCAGCAAACCGGTCCCACCGACCCCTTCCCTCGATGAGTGTCTGTCCCACCTGTAACATGGTCTGTGGCTCTCGTATCTGACTGTTCAGCCATCAAAAAACTCACTTTGGGAGTGGACGCGAGTCCTCCTCGATTGCGAGAGACTGACTATGGTGATGATGATGATGAAGAATTGTAATAAGCCTTAATCAGGAAGCTCACTAAAAGCCCCGTCAAACACCAGCCAACTTCAGGCCCAGTCAAGTCTCACTCATTCCAGCTACAAGTTTTTCTTTGAGGTTTAAAAAAATAAAGTCTAATTAGATTTCTGCGTGCAGTTTTTAATTAAATGAAGTTTCATTTAGCCTCCATTTGCCTTGTAATGTCAGGTTCAGACCCCTCTAGACAATGCCAATTAACATTCTAATCCACTCTTCGCCTGCCTTGTGTGAAATAGGTAGAGGATTGTGTGCGTGCCCCATGACAGGAATCCGTGCTATTGCAGGCCTGTCCATTTAAATGCAATCCCCACAGTCTACACTCCAAGCTGCAGAGCTCGTGAATGGCAAACAGCAAGCTCACATCAGCAATGTACAAACACGACAGGCACAAGGCCCATGAAATATTACCATATTTCCCGTAGAAATTCTCCTCCGTGCTCATGGTCTCAAACTGTGCAGATTTTTCACACAACGCACCGAGGTGTTGTACTCCCTGCACTGCTCAGTAGCACGATCCCTTCCTGTATGTCTGCTGCACAATATGCTGCCCTGCTGGGCACAGTCCAGACCAGTTTAACTGGAAACTCAGCAAATAAAGCAGCAACTGGAATAACAGAGGCACAACCCAAAAGCTAGTCTCCTTTATTATTGGGCGGTGACTGAATAAGCTCCTTTACTGCTGGGGTTTGTGTAAGGGCCTCCCTCCTTCCCTGTACATGGAACAGAATCTGATTAAAGACATCTTAAAATGAGATGGGAAAGGAGACATACCCATTGCACCTTTAATATCCCATGAGGCACTAAAGTATGGCGGAGAGGCACTATTGGCACGAATGCATGACCTCATCTCTTTCATCTGGAAGGAGGAGAGCATGCCGGGAGATCTCAGAGATGCAGTGATCGTGACCAAATTTATAAAATGGGACCAGTCCGACTGCGGCAACTACAGAGGAATCTCTCTTATCAGCCACTGGGAAGGTCATCGCCAGAATCCTCCTCAACTGTCTTCTCCCCGTAGCCGAGGAGCTCCTCCCGGAGACGCAGTGCAGATTTCATCCCCTACAAGGTACAACGGACATGATTTTTGCAGTGCGACAGCTGCAGGAAAAATGCAGGGAACAGTGCCAGCCCTTATACATGGCCTTCTTTGACCTCACAAAGGCCTTTGACACGGTCAACCGCGAGGGTCTATGGAGCATCCTCCTCCGTTTCGGATGCCCCCAAAAGTACGTCACCATCCTCCACCTGCTCCACGACGACATGCAGGCCGTGATCCTGACCAACAGATCCATCACAGACCCAATCCACATCTGGACTGGTGTCAAACAGGGCTGTGTCATCGCCCCAACCCTCTTCTCAATCTTCCTCGCTGCCATGCTCCACCTCACAGTCGACAAGCTCCGCGCTGGAGTGGAACTAAACTACAGAGCCAATGGGAACCTGTTCATCCTTCGCCGTCTCCAGGCCAAATCCAAGACCACCCCAACCTCTGTCATCAAGCTACAGTACGCGGACGCCGCCTGCGTCTGCGCACATACAGAAGCTGAACTCCAGAACATAGTTGACGTATTTACTGAGGCATATGAAAGCATGTGCCTTACACTAAACATCCGTAAGACAAAGGTCCTCCACCAGCCTGTCCTCGCCGCACAGCACTGTCCCCCCCAAACATCAAGATCCAGAGCACGGCCCTGGACAACGTGGCCCACTTACCTTATCTCGGGAGCTTCCTATCAACAAGGGCAGACATTGATAACGAGATTCAACACCGCCTCCAGTGCACCAGTGCAGCCTTCGGCTGCCTGAGGAAAAGAGTGTTTGAAGACCAGGCCCTCAAAACTGTCACCAAGCTCATGGTCTACAGGACTGTAGTAATACCCACCCTCCTGTATGGCTCAGAGACATGGACCATGTACAGTAGACACCTCAAGTCGCTGGAGAAATACCACCAACGATGTCTCCGCAAGATCCTACAAATCCCCTGGGAGGACAGACGAACCAATGTTAGCGTCCTCGACCAGGCCAACATCCCCAGCATTGAAGCACTGACCACACTTGATCAGCTCCGCTGGGCAGGCCATATAGTTCACATGCCAGACACGAGACTCCCAAAGCAACGCTCTACTCGGAACTCCTTCATGACAAACGAGCCAATGGTGGGCAGCGGAAACGTTTCAAGGACACCCTCAAAGCCTTCCTGATAAAGTGCAACATCCCCACTGACACCTGGGAGTCCCTGGCCAAAGACTGGCCTAAGTGGAGGAAGTAAATCCGGGAGGGCGCTGAGCACCTCGAGTCTCATCGTCGAGAGCATGCAGAAGTCAAGTGCAGGAAAGAGTGTGCGGCAAACCAGTCCCACCCACCCCTTCCCTCAATGACTGTCTGTCCCACCTGTGACAGAGACTGTGGTTCTCGTATTGGACTGTTCAGCCACCTAAGAACTCATGTTAAGAGTGGAAGCAAGTCTTCCTCGATTCCGAGGGACTGCTTATGATGATGAATATCCCATTTGTACAATATGGAATTTTCCTCTGATAATGTTAGTGAGAAACAGGTCATCATTGAAGGGTTCCCAAAAATTCCCATGAGTCCCTCTCCCTGAAAATTAAAGAACAGCTCCTCTTGGACTGTTAAAAATGAGCTTTAGATTTTCAAGTGGAGATCTAAGTTTTAAAAGGAAAAAGGCAAAAGGGAGCCAACTTCATGGAACCCCCCACCCCAGTGTTTGGACTTTTTGAAAAGAGAATTCAAAATGGACCTAAATTACAGAAGCCTGAGATCCCCTAAACATCTATGGGAAGGAGCATATCAATTTTAAGATTCTACAACATTTTGGCTGCGAAAAAGAGTTACCGAATACAGGAGGTGGGGCTAAACTCTGTGAAGCAAATTCGTGTGTTAAGGATCCCAGACTGTCTGGGGGAACTATGCAACACCAATTCACCCCCCAAGAGATAATCAAATTACCAGCCATTTTCTAAACTACAGAACTCATCCAAAGTATGCAAGAAGCCAATTACCCAATCAACCACTATGGAAATCATGGGCCCAACGAGATGGCCAGGTAACTGGACAATCCTAAAACAATACAAAACCAGTGATAGCACATTAGAAACATAGAAACATAGAAAATAGGTGCAGGAGTAGGCCATTCGGCCCTTCTAGCCTGCACCGCCATTCAATGAGTTCATGGCTGAACATGCAACTTCAGTACCCCATTCCTGCTTTCTCACCATACCCCTTGATTCCCCTAATTATCACACCCTAATCGAGTTACTGCTGACTAGCCCACCAAAAACACTGACAAAGGAGACATTTGAAAATCAATGGACAGAACAGTTTAACAAAGCCCAAGAACTGATTTGGCACGAAGATAAGGAAGCCTGTTTTAGTATAATTGAAGGCCTGTTCTGGCAGTTAAGGGTGCTTCTAGAGACACTATTAAGGTAGCAGTCTCGTTGCGTAAGTTTAACACCAGCCTCGAAAAGTGGGACCCCGAAACATTGGCGAAAGGAATCTCTAAAACCCAGAAGGACAGCACCACGACGGCAAACAGGCTTCAAAACGACTATCAGAAAGTTTCGGACCATCGCGACCAGTCAACCGGAACCAACCTGACAAAACCGAAGATTTTTCCACTCTACAAATTGGTCCTACACTACGAAGGGGTAAAACATTACCTAACGGAACTTTTAAGACTACCCTGACCAAGGAAAAGTGAATACTCACCCCACAAGTACAATACGCACCTTACCGCATCAGCGGACTCAGCCCAACTGAAGAAGTGACGCAGGTTGAAGTCCCCAACGAGCTCCAGGGTACAGACTACAGAACCCGGACAACTAAGGTGAACCTCAGAGTTTGGAACAGGACCAGGACAATTAAGGCGAAAGCCAGAGTTGGAACTGTCAAAAGGGAATTGGTGAGCATGGTCCCTGAAACTCCAGAGTTCTAACCTAGCTAGATAGTGGGTCTGGGAGGTTGGGTTTTTCTTACTGTCCCTACTTGTTGATGTTCTTGTGTGTTTTCCCCTTCCAGGTTTAGTGCATAAGTATTTTGGGAGGTGGGAGGACTGTGTTCTTTTAATCTGTTACATGTGTTATCAGGGATAGTATTAAAGCCAAGGAAGTGGCATACAAATTGGCCAGAAATAGCAGCGAACCTGGGGACTGGGAGAAATTTAGAACTCAGCAGAGGAGGACAAAGGGTTTGATTAGGGCAGGGAAAATGGAGTATGAGAAGAAGCTTGCAGGGAACATTAAGACGGATTGCAAAAGTTTCTATAGATATGTAAAGAGAAAAAGGTTAGTAAAGACAAATGTAGGTCCCCTGCAGTCAGAATCAGGGGAAGTCATAACGGGGAACAAAGAAATGGCGGACCAATTGAACAAGTACTTTGGTTCGGTATTCACAAAGGAGGACACGAACAACCTTCCGGTTATAAAAGGGGTCGGGGGGTCTAGTAAGGAGGAGGAACTGAGGGAAATCCTTATTAGCCGGGAAATTGTGTTGGGGAAATTGATGGGATTGAAGGCCGATAAATCCCCAGGGCCTGATGGACTGCATCCCAGAGTACTTAAGGAGGTGGCCTTGGAAATAGTGGATGCGTTGACAGTCATTTTCCAACATTCCATTGACTCTGGATCAGTTCCTATGGAGTGGAGGGTAGCCAATGTAACCCCACTTTTTAAAAAAGGAGGGAGAGAGAAAACAGGGAATTATAGACCGGTCAGCCTGACATCGGTAGTGGGTAAAATGATGGAATCAATTATTAAGGATGTCATAGCAGTGCATTTGGAAAGAGGTGACATGATAGGTCCAAGTCAGCATGGATTTGTGAAAGGGAAATCATGCTTGACAAATCTTCTGGAATTTTTTGAGGATGTTTCCAGTAGAGTGGATAAGGGAGAACCAGTTGATGTGGTATATTTGGACTTTCAGAAGGCGTTCGACAAGGTCCCACACAAGAGATTGATGTGCAAAGTTAGAGCACATGGGATTGGAGGTAGTGTACTGACATGGATTGAGAACTGGTTGTCAGACAGGAAGCAAAGAGTAGGAGTAAATGGGTACTTTTCAGAATGGCAGGCAGTGACTAGTGGGGTACCGCAAGGTTCTGTGCTGGGGCCCCAGCTGTTTACACTGTACATTAATGATTTAGATGAGGGGATTAAATGTAGTATCTCCAAATTTGCGGATGACACTAAGTTGGGTGGCAGTGTGAGCTGCGAGGAGGATGCTGTGAGGCTGCAGAGCGACTTGGATAGGTTAGGTGAGTGGGCAAATGCATGGCAGATGAAGTATAATGTGGATAAATGTGAGGTTATCCACTTTGGTGGTAAAAACAGAGAGACAGACTATTATCTGAATGGTGACAGATTAGGAAAAGGGGAGGTGCAAAGAGACCTGGGTGTCATGGTACATCAGTCATTGAAGGTTGGCATGCAGGTGCAGCAGGCGGTTAAGAAAGCAAATGGCATGTTGGCCTTCATAGCAAGGGGATTTGAGTACAGGGGCAGGGAGGTGTTGCTACAGTTGTACAGGGCATTGGTGAGGCCACACCTGGAGTATTGTGTACAGTTTTGGTCTCCTAACCTGAGGAAGGACATTCTTGCTATTGAGGGAGTGCAGCGAAGGTTCACCAGACTGATTCCCGGGATGGCGGGACTGACCTATCAAGAAAGACTGGATCAACTGGGCTTGTATTCACTGGAGTTCAGAAGAATGAGAGGGGACCTCATAGAAACATATAAAATTCTGACGGGGTTAGACAGGTTAGATGCAGGAAGAATGTTCCCAATGTTGGGGAAGTCCAGAACCAGGGGTCACAGTCTAAGGATAAGGGGTAAGCCATTTAGGACCGAGATGCGGAGGAACTTCTTCACCCAGAGAGTGGTGAACCTGTGGAATTCTCTACCACAGAAAGTTGTTGAGGCCAATTCACTAAATATATTCAAAAAGGAGTTAGATGAGGTCCTTACTGCTAGGGGGATCAAGGGGTATGGCGAGAAAGCAGGAATGGGGTACTGAAGTTGAATGTTCAGCCATGAACTCATTGAATGGCGGTGCAGGCTAGAAGGGCCGAATGGCCTACTCCTGCACCTATTTTCTATGTTTCTATGTTTCTATGTTCTTCCCAAATATAGAGCATTTGAGTTGCCATTTCTCCCTATTTGTACCTGATTACTGTGATTATTAAAAATGTGCCTTTTTACTCTGTTTGAACACAATAAAACCAGTTTTGCATCCTACCCAACTGACTCTGTCTCAGTTTCTCACAACCCCCAAATCAGTCCACAGTCTAGAATCCAGGATGTGGGGCGCCTTGAAAACGCCAAGGAGTCAGAGAAATCTGACCAAAACACCATCCCCTACATCAGCATAGGCAGTCCCTCGAAATTGAGGAAGATTTGCTTCCACTCTCCAAGTGAGTTCTCAGGTGAGTCTACAGTCCAATACGGGAATTACAGTCTCTGTCACAGGTGGGACAGACAGTGGTTGAAGGAAAGGGTGGGTAGGGAGTCTGGTTTGCCACACGCTCCTTCCGCTGCCTGCACTTGTTTTCTGCATGCTCTCAGCGCCCTCTCGGATGCACCTCCTCCACTTAGGGCGGTCTTTGGCCAGGGACTCCCAGGTGCCGGTGGGGATGTTGCATTTTATCAAGGAGGCTTTGAGGGTGTCCTTGAAATGTTTCCTCTGCACACATGGGCTCACTTGCTGTGTAGGAGTTCCAAGTAGAGCGCTTGCTTTGGGCGTCTTGTGTCAGGCATGCAGACGATGTGGCCAGCTAAACGGAGCTGGTCAAGTGTGGTCAGTGCTTCGATGCTGGGGATGTTGGCCTGGTCGAGGATGCTAACGTTGGTGCGTCTGTCCTCCCAGGAGATTTGCACGATCTTGCGGCGACATCGTCGGTGGTATTTCTCAGCGATTTGAGGTGTCTACTGTATATGGTCCATGTCTCTGAGCCAGACAGGTGAATAAACAACAACTTGCATTTATATCGCACCTTTAACGCAGAAAACGACACCAAGCCTCATAAGGAGTTATTAGGGCAGATGGAGGCAGGTTTTAAGAAGCATCTTAAAAGAGGAAAGAGAGGCGGAGAGGTTTATGGAGGGAATTTCAGAACATTGTGTGAAGAATCTGTACAGTTTGAGACCATGAGCACGGAGGAGAATTTCTATGGGAAATATGGTTTCAAGGGCCTTGTGCCTGTCGTGTTTGGACATTGATGTTTGCTGATGTTGTGAGCTTGCTGTTTGCCATTCGTGTGCTCTGCAGCTGAAGGCACAGCCGCCAACAGTGGAGCTGTTACAATCGGGGATGCTCAAGAGACCAGAATTAGAGGAGCGCAGAGATCTTGGGGGCGGGGGGGGAGGTTGTGGGGCTGGAGGAGATTAGAGAGATAGGGAGGGGTGAGTCCATGGAGGGATTTAAACACGAGGATGAGAATTTTAAAATTGAGACGTTGCCGGACCGGGAGCCGATGTAGGACAGTGAGCACAGGGGTGATGGGTGAACGGGAGTGTAATGTCAGTAGAATGCAGAAACGTGCTATTCGCTTCAATTTGCGCTCGGGGGCAATGAATGCGGAATTTAGCTCAGTCAAATCAAAACAAGAATACTGTACACTGCTCACATCGGGAGCTGCACAAATGGGAGAGGTTCAAAGTATCACCACAGCAGTAATAGCAGTGAAGAGTATCGCGCCATTGGACCAGCACTCGCCTGATCCACTGTTCTCATCCGATTATTGCTCTCCACTGTGCAAGGGAGCAATTAATGAAATAAACACCTGTATTTAGGTAGCACATTTAACAGTAAACATCTCAAGCTGCATTTATACAGAGAAAAACAACAAATAGGCCCAACCACAGGTCAATCTTACACCAAACTAAAATATGGGGCAATGTGGGAGTGGTAGAAGAGCGAATGGGAAGGGGAGAGTAAGTTAAGGAATTCTATCTCCAGTATGTGTTGCAGTAAAGCTGTCACACAGTCGTCGTTATCTTCTTCTTTCGTATAGTAGTAGCAAATCAAATGTCCATATCCAAGTCAGATATCCAGGCCAAAGCTTCCGGCTTAACAGCATGGTCATCTTGTAGGCTGCCTGCAAATGCCCTGAGGGCAGTGCTCAATGCTCCAGGGTCTGACTAGGAGCTCCACAGTCACATGATGGGGAGGCTTTAATCTCCCACCTATGGAGAAGGTGGCAGCATCGACCGTGACCAGTTCTGAGGCGGTCGATGGTTGCCCACTGTTTGCAAGAAAGATTTGATCCTTCAGGTTGTACTGTGGGCTCCTCGATAAGGAATCCATTCCGTATGTCGCAGTTCTTCCAAGCACTTCGCCTTCGGTCATCCAGGCTGAGGGGAGGTTGCTGAAAGGCTTTGGTGACGGTCCAAAATGGCCTTCTGGATCTGAGACGGGTTGGTAGCAGGTTGTTCAAGTCGGCCTGGATCGGCCTGTCTTTGCTGGCGTAGCGGTTGTATTCTCTCGAGACGGCATATTCACAACGTAGGTGTCGCACAGTCTGGTCCTGTTATACACTCTTCTCAAGTTGTTTTCTGTTCTGGCATCACCAGACCGTAACTGCAGCTATGCAAATATAAATAGGGATTGCAAAAATGGTTGGCCAGGGTCCAATGCACACCACTAAAGTATCCTGCAAATTGCTAAGATGAGAACAGATGTTGGAGAGATGAGCAGCTTTAAAAACACTGCTGAACAGGAAAACACAATCGGAAAATCCCAACACACGTACCCACACTTGGCAAGAGTGACGCAAACATTTAATCCGCTTTCCTGCGGTGGATGCTGGAAATCATCCCTGTTGTCCTTTAATCTGTCGTGCCTGCCACCTGATCACAGACCGTCCCTTTTGTTCCTCCCCCGCCCTTTCCCTATACTTGCTTAAAACCAGTTCTATCGCTAACTTTCTCCAGTTGTGATGCAGGGGCGTCGACCTGAAACGGTATCTCTGTCTCTCTCCACAGCTGCTGCCTGGCCCGATGAGTATTTCCGGCATTTCCTGTGTTTGTTTCTTACTGTGGTTTTGTTTTACGAGCAGCTGCAGAATTCCTCAATTCCACCAAATTACTGCAGTAACTCAGAACTCACTTCCCTCAGAATACAGTGAGCAGTGGCCTTCAGTCTCTGGCCAGTGGCGTAACTACACCTGAAGGGGGTACCCACCACCTGCTTCCTCGCGAACCCATTGGTGGTGTGGCTCAGCTGGAAAACGCTCTCGTCCATCCTCGTGGTGAAAGTTTTGAACCAGTCGCCCCTGCTCTCCACGTGCTGCAGGTCGAGGGGGCGCTGCGAGGTGCTGAGTGTCAGGAAGGAGTTGCCCATCAGGTCGTCCTTCTCGGCTTTTCTCTTGCCCTGCTTCCAAGTCTTCTCATCGTTGCAGGCGAGGAAGTGCTGGAAGGTGTCGCAGCGGGCCAGCTCCGGGTGGCTCGGCATGTGGTTCATCCACAGTGTCAGCCCTTTCTTCTGCTTGGAGATGGAGTCCTCCTCGAAGCGGCCGATGGCTTGCTTGTCGGGGATGTGGGGCACCGAGTTGATGGGGAACTTCGCCCCCGTGCTCACTCGATAGCAGCCCGTCCCGTCGAAATCTGAGAACTCGCCGGTACCTCCCCCGCTGCCCCCAGACAGCGGTTCGTCCGCCATCGTCGAGTTATCTTCCCACGTCACCGTCGCTGCCCTACGCCTGGTGCTGCAGCCCCGCCGAGGCCGCCCGTTTGGGCGTAAGGTGGGGGGGGGGGGGCCAGAAGGTGCTAGCGGCGGGGCAGGTCTGCAGGGGGAAGCCGCTGGTCGGCATGTTGGCATAGCGGGAGGCGGCTCAGTGGCACCGACACCGGGCACAGCATCGCCCCCGCTCCTGGCTCACAGGATCTGCACGTACGAGGAGGGGAAGAGGCCCCTCAGGCTGTTGGCCCCCTCCAGCCAGCCCTCGATGTCGTGCTCGCTGTACACGGTCAACACCTCGTCCTCCCGTACCGAGATCTCGCCCACACTGTCGCTCTGGAAATCGTAGAGAGCCCAAGCCTGGAGCACTATCGTCCCGCCATCCGCACCTGGCTCAGCTCCGCTCCTGGACCCCGCGGTAACCCCCCACCCCGTAAACCCTCCCTCACACTGGTCCCGGCTCCCCCTCACACCGGCTCTGCCAGACCCCAAACGCCCTCTTTGGCCCCCCGGACCCCCTCACTCGAGGGGCGGCTGCACAGGGTCTTCCCTGGCCAGCTGCACTTTTCCCTGTCATTCTGTGATTTTTAAAAATCTATGTTTGCATTGGGGCCCACATCCTCTAGTTACACCAGTGTCTCTGACTGTAAACTATGGGTGGTTGAAATTAAAACAGAAATATCTGAATTTGCAGGTCAATCTGGAGCAGGTCGGTGGTTTGAAGGGACACCATGAGGGATGATTTGCGGCAGTCTGCTCTGATGATGAATGTGAAATGGCTCCAGTCTCTTGCTTAAGCTGCACCCCATTTTAAATACATGTATTAGAGGGATGCTGGTTTGATAGATTCGTGTTTCGGCCATGAGCAGCGTGGCAGCCCCGACCTGCGAGAGACCATCAGCGGCAGGTCGGGGCCATAAAAGGAGTGGCGAGCGGTGGGCCCTGGACAGCGAGGTGGTGTACCGTTGCAAGGTACAACGTGAGCTGGTGCAGGAGGGCAACGGCAGCGAAGAGTGACGTCATCAAGGTCCAGGTCGGTGATTGGAGCGTGGGCAGGAGCGGCGAGGTCGGGGCGAAGGAGCGGGGAGAGGTTGTAGAGGGACGTGATCGGGGCCCAGGAGAGGAGAGGGCCCAGGGGCAGCACGGCCCAGCCCACACTGCGATAGGTGTGCACTGGGTCAGTGCAGCAGAGCAGGTCTCCAGTCCTCCTGGGTAACCCTTGCCACCGGACCAAGGCCTAGCTCTGTCAAGCCCGTGTGGTGGCTGGTGTACAACGGTCACCCCACGTTAAAACAATCCACACACAGGCATCTTCCACCCTTCAACATGTAGTTCGGGATCCGGAATATTAGCTCCTTCATTGAAACACCTGTGAACTCATCCCTTTTTGGCATGGAAGCGAGTCATCCTCGATACGAGGGACTGCCTATGATGATGATGATGGTATAAGGCTATTTATTTGAGGCGATTTGACTCTGACAAACTGACTAACAACAGTGCCGTGCGTGTACCTCACTATCTAAATATTTTCAATTCTTCCTGAGTTACATGGAGCCGTGTACGCCAGGAGCTTGGCTTGTCTAAAGCAACTGCAATTTGTCCTTCATCTACTTTCTTACTGCCCCTCTCTAACCCCCACCCACCACCCACAAAAGGAACAATTGGCCAACATTCCCATTACTGATCACTTCGACAGCGGCCACAAAGTGCCGGTGTGTGGATTCGAGTGAGGGCAGGCGGGGACCCTGCTAACCATGCTCGCCATGGTGAGATATGCTGACTGCACTCAGTGTCCGCACTCGCAGGCAAACAACAGCCATTGGGGAGAGGTGCTGGAGTCGCCGGCACCTGTGGTGTCACATTCCAGTACGAGCGGCCACAGCCTCTGATAAAATGGGAATAACCGGCAACTGGGCCGGAAGCAGACAGCGGGGCGGCTGGGCCGGAAGCAGACAGCGGGGCGGCTGGGCCGGAAGCAGACAGCGGGGCGGCTGGGCCGGAAGCAGACAGCGGGGCGGCTGGGCTGGAAGCAGACAGCGGGGCGGCTGGACTGGAAGCAGACAGCGGGGCGGCTGGGCCGGAAGCAGACAGCGGGGCGGCTGGGCTGGAAGCAGACAGCGGGGCGGCTGGGCCGGAAGCAGACAGCGGGGCGGCTGGGCCGGAAGCAGACAGCGGGGCGGCTGGGCCGGAAGCAGACAGCGGGGCGGCTGGGCCGGAAGCAGACAGCGGGGCGGCTGGGCCGGAAGCAGACAGCGGGGCGGCTGGGCCGGAAGCAGACAGCGGGGCGGCTGGGCCGGAAGCAGACAGCGGGGCGGCTGGGCCGGAAGCAGACAGCGGGGCGGCTGGGCCGGAAGCAGACAGCGGGGCGGCTGGGCCGGAAGCAGACAGCGGGGCGGCTGGGCCGGAAGCAGACAGCGGGGCGGCTGGGCCGGAAGCAGACAGCGGGGCGGCTGGGCTGGAAGCAGACAGCGGGGCGGCTGGGCAGGAAGCAGACAGCGGGGCGGCTGGGCCGGAAGCAGACAGCGGGGCGGCTGGGCCGGAAGCAGACAGCGGGGCGGCTGGGCCGGAAGCAGACAGCGGGGCGGCTGAGCTCTGCAACACTGGGTCAGCAGCCCAATGTTTGCCATCAGTGAGCACTTCACCAATGGATATGATCTCACTGTAATAAGTAGCACGGTTTTAAGATTCAATTTAATCAATAAATGGAATGATTTCAGCTAATCAATTAGGAACCCAGGACTGGCATCAGGAGCTAAATGAAGGCACAAGGTAATACACACGTGTCAGCGGACAGGCCCGGCATACTCACCAAGCTTGTTCAGAAAAGACATGAAGCCGAATTATAAGGCACATTCTATTATCTGTTTCTCAGACAGGCTCGCTGGGACCAATCGTACACAATGTGCGCTGACCAAACTCACCTGGTAAATCAGCGCCCATCTCAACCAGGCCCACTCTGCCATATGGTATCGAATGAGCAGGTTGGCCCAAGTGGGTCATCTGAGCAGCCAATCAGCATTGCGAATTGACAGTAAAGGACCTTTCCCCATCCCATACTTCATCCCTCTACTCATGTTTCCCTGAAGCTGGTAACTAAGGTTCATCATCATAGGCAGTCCCTCGGAATCGAGGAAGACTTGCTTCCACTCTTAGCATGAGGTCTTAGGTGGCTGTACAGTCCAATACGGGAATTACAGTCTCTGCACAGGTGGGACAGACAGTGGTTGAAGTGGGTGGGTGGGACTGGTTTGCCGCACGCTCCTTCCGCTGCCTGCGTTTGATTTCTGCATGCTCTTGACGACGAGACTTAAGGTTACCGACAGCACCTCTCTCCCCAGCAACCTCCAGCACCAAGGACAAGAGCAGCATTGTCCTGGAAACCCCCAACATCACTTAGACATGCTTCGCAATTGCATTATCGTCATTGGGTCAGAATCTGGAATCCCCTCCCAGTGGGAGCACTTTCACCACACGGAGTGAAGCGGTTCCGGGAGAAGGCCCACCTGCTCAGGGCAACACGAGGCGAGTAATAAATGACAGCCCTGTCAGCATCAACCAAACCCTCGTCAAGCCTGTACTGAAACCTAGCCCTCACTACAGAAACAAAAGCAATCACCCAAATGCCACCCATGACGAGAATTCTCTAAACCCACAGCTTGGTTTCATCAAGCATGTGATTTCCTCCTGACACTTCTACACAACTTGTGTTTGATGGGGAACAAAACTTTCAGTAACTCTACTGGGGCTACCCATAAAACACACACACACAATCATGCTTCTTCAACCCCACCCTCTTAGTTTTGGACGTTTTTAAACCCTTCCAGATCCCCGGGGCATGCAGAACAGAAACATTAGAAGTGCAAGCATTAAACATCGGACATATACATTTGGCAAGGAAACTTCGCCTTGCATTGTGTGCTACACAATCCTCCCTTCCCCATTGCACAAACCTCATGAATGGCCCCTTTCTAGCCCAGTTTTGCAAATTTCTATCAAGCCAAATGAGACCATACAGCCCTTGCTGAAATACACCGCAGTGTTAGCAGGAGCTTTTACTAATGAGATGAGATAATCCTCACAAAAGATTAATATTTAATTTCTACAGTACTGTACAATATTAGCCTATCAGCCAATTTTCCAATTACAGTCAGAAGGACTCTCAAAAATCCCCCTCACAATTTATAATGTTCAACCACAATATTCTCATCTCTTAGACAGTCCCTCGGAGTCGAGGAAGACTTGCTTTCACACTAAAAATGAGTTCTCAGGTGACTGAAGAGTCCAATGCGGGACCCACAGTCCCTGTCACAGGCGGAACAGACAGCGGTTGAAGGAAAGGATGGGTGGGGAGCCTGGTTTGCCGCACGCTCCTTCCGCTGCCTGCGCTTGCTTTCTGCATGCTCTTTGGCCAGGGACTCCCAGGTGTCGGTGGGGATGTTGCACTTTATCAGGGAGGCTTTGAGGGTGTCCCTGTAACGTTTCCTCTGCCCACCTGGGGCTCGCTTGCCGTGTTGGAGCTCCGAGTAGAGCACTTGCGTTGGGAGCCTCGTATCAGCCATGTGGGCGATGTGGCCCGTCGAGTGGAGCTGATCGAGCGTGGTCAGTGCTTCGATGCTGGGGATGTTGGCCTGAGCGAGAACACTGACATTGGTGCGTCTGTCCTGACAATGGATTTGCAGGATCTTGCGGAGGAAGCGCTGGTGGTACTTATCCAGTGTTTTGGGGTGTCTAATGTACATAGTCCACGACTCTGAGCCATATAAGAGAGCGGGCATCACTATTGTACTGTAGACCATAAGCTTGGTGCCGGGTTTGAGATCCTGGTCTTCAAACACTCTCTTCCTCAGGCGACCGAAGGCTGCACTGGCACACTGAAGGCGGTGTTGGACTTCGTCGTCGATGTCTGCCCTTGTGGACAGTAGGGTCCTGAGGTCCATGTTGTCCAAGGCCTCGTCGTAGGTTTTGATAACCGGGGGGGGGGGGGGGGGGGGGGGGTAGTCCTGTGTGGTGGGGTCAGGTTGGTAGAGGACCTTTGTCTTACGGATGTTTAGTGTAAGGCCCATGCTTTCGTACGCCTCGGTGAAGATGTTGACGATGGCTTGGAGTTCGGCCTCCGAGTGTGCGCAGACGCAAGTGTCCTCTGCGTAATGTAGTTCAATGACAGAGGATGGGACGACCTTAGATCTGGCCTGGAGGTGGCGGAGGTTGAACTGTTTCCCATTTGTTCTATAATTTAACTCCCAACAACACACAGACAGAGCCGAGCTCTAATGTCCTGTTTGCACGTGTACCTCGTGACTCCAGCAGCCTCACTGCAGAAGGGCTCAGGGGACCCGCCGGACCCGCCCAGCCCAGACCGCTGCCCGCCCAGCCCGCTGCCTGCCGGACCCAGACCCCTGCCCGCCACCCCATGCCTCATCCAAGTGGCTATTCCTCACGTGAGCCTCAACACAAGTGTCAGCAGAGTATACGACCATTTGGGACATTCCAGCCGGGCATCACCCAATGTCACAGAGGTCACTGGGCAGCAACGTGTATCATGAACTCCGGCTGATTTCCCACCTTCCCCAAGCCAAAGGCATTGGAGCCAATGGTATTGTCGGAGGGGCAGTACTGAGGGAGCACTGCACTGTCGGAGGGGCAGTACTGAGGGAGTGCCGCAGTATCAGAGGGGCGGTACTGAGGGAGCACTTCTTCCGGATGTGATATTAAGGCGAAATCCTGCTGCTTTCTCAGGTGATGTTAAATGGCTATGCTTGAAGAGCAGGTAGGCTTCCAGGTGCCCTGACCACACCAGAGTTTACCATTTAACTCACTGTTTGTGGGGTCTTGCTGTGCACAAATCTGCTGCCATGTTTAGTAACATTGTAACTTCTCCAAGCAGAAGAACTTCGGCCCATCTATCCACAGTATTCCCTTCGGCCCATCTATCCCTCCTATCCACGGTATTCCCTTCGGCCCATCTATCCCTCCTATGCACAGAATGCCCTTCGGCCCATCCAGCCCTCCTATGCACAGAATGCTCCCAGTGCATTTCTAATAACCTGAATCCCATTTGTTGACAAGAACCTGCCGAGTTCCTTCTTGAAATCCATCCAGGTTTTGTGTTTCCTGCCCCGCGCCGGTAATCTATTCCACAAACTGTTTTAGTAAAAAACGTCCTTGTGTGTTTCCTGTTTTCTTTTGTTGTCCTACATAACAACAATGACTACTCTCCCAAAGGCATTCATCGAAGTCCTGTGCGATGCACCAAGGATGAATGCAATTCCTTTGTTTAGTTTGACTTAAGCGTCCGAGACTGCATATTTGATGGAGGTAGAGATTGCGAAAGCTGTTTGGGTGATTCAATCCGGGAAGGGCTGGTCACAATGATTTACAGTGTGACTCACACGGAAAAACGTGGACAGGTTTTACTCAAACAACTGACAGCCAAACATGTTTCTGATTTACCTGCAACAAAGCAGGCATGTGGAAACTGGTCATGTTTACTCACTCATACCTCGATGGGTAGGTAGCTCCCACAGGCCAGGTCCAGATATTCGGCAACAGCTTCAGTACTTTATGTGCGATGACAATTGGTGCCGTGCAGATGTCTGTCAGGAACACTCCCCAGTACTTGGGAAGAAAACAAGCTGTACTGAGACATGACAGTTCCAGCTGCACTGGCCCTTGTGCTGTATTGGTTTAGCTGTCACTTCACTCAAGTTACACACAACTTTCTTCATTCATTGTGACCCAAGGAAAAATCCCATTGCTATCTTATAAAGCAGGCTAGCTGTAGGCAAGAGTGGTGTTCCATATGCTGTTTACAGTGTCTTGCCTCTGGCACTCTCTGAGTTGATCATAAAGAATTGTGTCCAATTCTGGGCATCACACTTTAGGAAGGATGTGAAGGCCTTGGAGCGGGAGCAGAAAAGATTTATGGGAATGATTCCAGGGATGAGGGACTTCAGTTACGTGGATAGACTGGAGAAGCTGGGGTTGTTCTCCTTGGAGCAGAGAAGGTTGAGAGGAGATTTGATCGAGGTGTTCAAAATCATGAGGGGTCTGGACAGAGCAGATCGAGAGAAACTGTTCCCATTGGTGGAAGGGTCGAGAACCAGAGGACACAGATTTAAGGTGATTGGCAGAAGGTCCAAAGGCAACATGAGGGAAAACTCCTTCATGCAGCGAGTGGTTAGGATCTGGAATGCACTGCCTGAGAGGGTGATGGCAGGTTCAATCGTGGCTTTCAAAAAGGAATTGGATAAGTACCTGAAGGAAAAAGAATTTGAAGGGCTACGGGAAAGGGTGGGGGAGGGACTAGCTGAAGTGCTCTTGCAGAGAATCAGCACGGGCTCGACGGGCCGAATGGCCTCCTTCTGTGTTGAAACCATTCTATGATTCTATCTGTCTGCTTCGAGTACAGTGAGTTATTTCTGAAATGCTGTGACTGTACGCAGTCATTTTTAATCTGGAAACAGCATGTCCTGCAATGAATGACTCCCTCGGTTCTGCTTTAGACTGTTAGCCGACATTATGATCAACTCAGAGAGTGCCAGAGGCCAAGAGTGCTCCCACCTGAGCCACTGTAAACAGCATATGGAACACCACTCTTGCCTACAGCTAGCCTGCTTTATAAGATAGCAATGGGATTTTTCCTTGGGTCACAATGAATGAAGAAAGTTGTGTGTAACTTGAGTGAAGTGACAGCTATGCTGTAAACCAATACAGCGCAAGGGCCAGTGCAGCTGGAACTGTCATGTCTCAGTACAGCTTGTTTTCTTCCCAAGTTGAGGCCGAGCCAGTGATTTATAAAGGTTCATCATAACGTCCTTGCTTTTATACTCTATGCCTCTATTTATGAAGCCCAGGATCCTGTCAGCTTTTTTAACCGCTTTCTCAACCTGCCCTGCCACCTTCAACGATTTGTGCCCATATACCCCTGGGGTCCCTCTGTTCCTGCACTCCCTTTAGGATTGTACCCTTTAGTTTATATTGCCTCTCCTTGTTCTTCCTACCAAAATGTATCACTTCTCCTATTTCTGCGTTAAATTTCACCTGCCCCGTGCCCGCCTATTTCACCAGCCTGTCTGTGTCTTCCTGAAGTCTATCCCTATCCTCCTCACTACTCACTACACTTCCAAGTTTTGTGTCATCTGAAAATGTTTAAATTGTGCCCTGTACTCCCAAGTCTAAGTCATTAATATACATCAAGAAAAGCAGTGGTCCCAGTACGACCCCTGAGGAACACCACTGTATTCTTCCAGTGTGAAAAACAACCGTTTACCACTACTGATTCCTGTCACTTAGCCAATTTTATATTCATGCTGCCACCGTCTCTTGTATTCCATGGGCTTCAACTTTGCTGGCAAGCCTATTATGTGGTATTTTATCAAACGTTTCTGAATGTTGTCAGATTCAAACGTTTCTGAAAGGCCTTTTAAGGCAGTATACAAACACAAGTCTTTGTTCAAGCATTCTGCCCATATACTTCTGCTGAATTTCCAAATTAAATAATGGCTGTAATTTGCAGTCAGCGGCAAAGCAAAGGCATTTGTCATTGGCCCCAAGGTAACATAGAAAATAGGTGCAGGGGTAGGCCAATCGGCCTTTCGAGCCTGCACCGCCATTCAATATGATCATGGCTGATCATGCAACTTTAGTACCCCACTCCTGCCTTCTCTTCATACCCCTTGATCCCTTTAGCCATAAAAACATAAGAATTAGGAACAGGAGTAGGCCATCTAGCCCCTCGAGCCTGCTCCGCCACATCTAACTCATTTTTGAATATGTCCAACAAATTGGCCTCAACAGCTTTCTGTGGCAGAGAATTCCACAGGTTCACAATTCTCTGAGTGAAAGTTTCTCCTCATCTCGGTCCTAAATGGCTTACCCCTTATCCTTAGACTGTGACTCCTAGTTCCGGACTTCCCCAACATCGGGAACATTCTACCTGCATCTAACCTGTCCAATCTCGTCAGAATTTTATATGTTTCTATGAGATTCCCTCTCATTCTTCTAAATTCCAGTGAGTATAAGCCTAGTCAATCCAGTCTCTCCTCATATGTCAGTCCTGCCATTCCGGGAATAAGTCTGGTGTACCTTCGCTGCATTCCTTCAATAGCAAGCATGTCCTTCCTCAGATTAGGAAACCAAAACTGCACACAATACTCAAGCTTCACAGGAAGATCTTGCGATCTCGGTGGCCAGATGTTCGGGTTTTCCAACATGCCGTTAAATTCAACGCAAGTTAATGGGGATTCCCAGCGAAGCGTAGCTGTGAGGTCAACAAGCTATCTAAGCAGCCAATCAAAACGCAGAATTCTCAGACAGCAAACCAGGAGGTGGTGAGATAACTCCAACTTATTAAATAAACAAACAAAATGTCTTTATGCAGAAAGCACAAAAGGTGCAATGTCATCAATGAGCATTAAGACTGTTACGTGGGTCACAAGACCGTACACATTTGAATTACTGGCATGGACATGATGGGCCAAAATGGCCTCCTTCCATGCTGTAAACGTCTATGCTTCTGTACTGTGTTAAAATCAGCCCGGTTTACAAATTTCAATCGGACCACATCCAGGGACATTCATATGCCCAAAAGTACAAAATCAATGAGCTGTGTGTCAGAGAGCATGCACCTCATATTTTGTTACTTTAAATTAACGGCACGGTCTCCAAACATTAACTTCTTAGAATCAGATACTTTACAGATAGCATTCTAAACTGATGTGCTGACTGCATTCACAAACTCCCAGTAATATTCTTATAATGAATAAGCAGGGGCCACACAGTGCTCTTAAACTGAGCCATGTCTACAGCTGTCCAGCGCACAGCTGACATTCCAGTCAAGTGTTTGCTGATGGCTCCAAGGTTTGATCCTTGGTCTACATTGTCGGCTGATGATATTAGGCAGGGCAGGAGAGGGGCACAGCAAACATCTCAATGGCACGGGTCTACGAAAGGGAAGTTTCAGGCAGGATACTGCTCCCAGTCGCTATCGAGTCCTGCTGGAAGCGTAGATGCAAGATCATCAGGAGGAACAGGACTGGGCCTGGGCTGACACGCGACGATTGATCACTTGGGTGAGGTGTGACTGAGTGGTTAGCATCTGTGGAACCGAACACCAGCAAGAGTTTGTGCCTTCAGGGCAGGAGAAGGAAAACTGGCAAAACAAAGCAATTTGCATACATACACAATATACAATTACAAGTTGTTGTTGTTGTATCCCAAGAGCAGACTTGCTGAATCAGCAATGTAACCAGGAGATGACACTGCATACCTTTACCAAGTATTCAGACACATTGAGAAAAGCCAAGAAGCGAGTCTGAACGTGAATGCACTCTGCACAATGGCAGTGAAACCGGAGCTGAGCCAAGCAATTTCTCACAGGAATAGTTTCAGCTGATTTATACTGGTGTCACCGCAAGTTAATGAGCAGTCAGGAGAAGGAAGAAAACTGACGACAAAATGCAGCTGTCGTAACTCAGAAACATTTCAATAAAGTCAAAATGTGGAAAAGTCATATCTGCGTATCTCAAATAACAGAACTACAGATTGTGAAACCTCCACCTACTGTGAAGACAAACCCCAGCTCCCAGGATACCAACCACATCACCACACATACATTTCGGCTCTCTGCTCATTTCATTTTCCTTTATGCAAAGCAATGTTTTCTTCAAACACGAACATCAGTGAGTGACTAAATAAGTGGAGCAGCACATGGGCTACAGTGAAAGAAGCTGGACAAGACCACTTACAACTCTGCTGGTCGATCATTGCCCCGTTCGTCTCACTTGATGTTTAAAGGTTCAAAGATCCTTTATTCTCTGACAGGCACCAATCATTAGAAAGTTTTTTTTTAATTAAATGGAAATAGAGAAAGGCAGATTCGAGCTAGGGGCCAGCAGGCTCGTCACACCCTGGAACAGTAACCATCATTTCCCTTTCAAACGTAGATAAATCTGCTTTATATTTCCAGTGCTCAGTGGAAAGAAAAACAAAGCTTAATCTAAGTGTAGTTTGAGTCACTAACCAGCAAAATAGAGAAATTACGCCTACGATCTGCTAATTGTTAAAATAAGACCAAGGGAGAATTTCTTTCAAAATAGGAAACATCAATGATAAAAAATAAAGGCAATTTAATATCTGTTTACATCCCAATAGAATATAATCATTACTGAGCTGTGGTGTGTAACAACTCACTGTTTAATTTAGGAACATCATGCAGATAATAGTGAATATCGGGGTATATTCACATGGACATTTATTTTTGTTGATTTTACAAGAACTTAGAAAAATTAAACCATCACAAATACTTCTGTCAAGTTGCAGGCGCTCTTGTGAAACTTAGCACAGTAACAAGTTGCCAGTTTACACTCGGAGGGAAAGTCACACTCGATTGGAGCTGGGAACCGAGACCCACTTGTTTATGTGTCACCCTTTAAAAATAAATCTTAAAGGGTTTTGCTGGATTAAATAAGGAGAAACTGTTTCCAGTGACAGCAGGGTTGGTAACCAGAGGACACAGATTTACGGTGTTTGACAAAAGAACCAGAGGCCAGATGTGGAAATATTCTATTTTACGCAACAAGTTGTTGTGATCTGGAACCCGCTGGCTGAAAGGGCGGTGGGAGCAGATTCAATAGGGAATTGGATAAATACTTCAGAGGGCAGTGACGACTATTTGGAAAGCTCCATCAGAGAGCCAGCACAGGCAGGATGGGCTGAATGGCCTCCTTCTGTGCTGTGTTATTCTCGGATTCCAAGTTTAAGATGCTCTGCAATCTGCCTCACTCACTGATCATCAATCTCAGAGACGTGGACCATATACAGCAGACACCTCAAATCGCTGGAGAAATACCACCAACGATGTTTGCAAGATCCTGCAAATCCCCTGGGAGGACAGACGCACCAACGTTAGCGTCCTCGACCAGGCCAACATCCCCAGCATCGAAGCACTGACCACACTCGACCAGCTCCACTGGGTGAGCCGCATAGATCGCATGCTTACACAACACTCCCAAAGCAAGCACTCTACTTGGAGCTCCTTCATGGCAGAGGAAACGTTACAAGGACACCCTACAAAGCCTCCTTCATTAAGTGCAACATCCCCACCGACACTTGGGAGTCCCTGGCCAGAGACCATCTTAAGTGGAGGAAGAGCATCCGGGAGGGCACTGAGCACCTCGAGTCTCGTCGCCGAGAGCCTGCAGAAAGCAAGCGCAGGCAGTGGAAGGAGCGTGCGGCAAATCAGTCCCACCCACCCTTTTCTTCAACCACTGTCTGTCCCACCTGTGAGAACTCACTTTTACAGAAACATAGAAAATAGGAGTAGTAGTAGGCCATTCGGCCCTTCGAATCTGCACCGCCATTCAATATGATCATAGAAACATAGAAAATAGGTGCAGGAGTAGGTCATTCAGCCCTTCTAGCTTGCACCGCCATTCAATGAGTTCATGGCTGAACATGCAACTTCAGTACCCACTTCCTGCTTTCTCGCCATACCCCTTGATCCCCCGAGTAGTAAGGACTTCATCTAATTCCTTTTTGAATATATTTAGTGAATTGGCCTCAACAACTTTCTGTGGTAGAGAATTCCACAGGTTCACCACTCTCTGGGTGAAGAAATTCCTCCTCATCTCGGTCCTAAATGGCTTACCCCTTATCCTTAGACTGTGACCCCTGGTTCTGGACTTCCCCAACATTGGGAACATTCTTCCTGCATCTAACCTGTCTAACCCCGTCAGAATTTTAAACGTTTCTATGAGATCCCCTCTCATTCTTCTGAACTCCAGTGAATACAAGCCCAGTTGATCCAGTCTTTCTTGATAGGTCATGGCTGATCCTCTATCTCAATGCCATATTCCCGCTTTTTCCCCGTACCCCTTGATGTCTTTTGTATCTAGAAAACTATCTATCTCCCTCTTAAATATATTCAGTGACTTGACGTGTGGAAGCAAGTCTTCCTCGATTTCGAGGGACGACCGATGATGATGATGGCAGTGCAGCATTGGGATTGAGGGGGATGGGGACTGAGGGGATCCGGGGGCTGAGGGACTGGGGGGACTGAGGGGGGCTGAGGGACTGGGGAGGCTGAGGGACTGGGGGGGCTGAGGGGGACTGGGGGGACTGAGGGGGGCTGAGGGACTGGGGGGGCGGAGGGGACTGAGGGAGATGGAGGGGATGGGGACTGAGGGGATCCGGGGGCTGAGGGACTGGGGGGGCTGAGGGGGACTGGGGGAGATGGAGGGGATGGAGGGGCTGAGGGGATGAGGGGCTGAGGGGGACTGAGGGGATGGAGGGACTGAGGGAGATGGAGGGGATGAGGGGGCTGAGGGGGACTGAGGGAGATGGAGGGGCTGAGGGGGACTGAGGGAGATGGAGGGGGCTGAGGGGGACTGAGGGAGATGGAGGGACTGAGGGGGCTGAGGGGGACTGAGGGAGATGGAGGGGCTGAGGGACTGAGGCGATGAGAGGATGAGGGGGCTGAGGGAGATGGAGGGGCTGAGGGACTGAGGGGATGAGGGACTGAGGGGATGAGGGACTGAGGGGATGAGGGGGCTGAGGGAGATGGAGGGGCTGAGGGACTGAGGGGATGAGGGGATGAGGGGCTGAGGGGGGCTGAGGGAGATGGAGGGGATGAGGGGGCTGAGGGAGACGGAGGGAGATGGAGGGAATGAGGGGCTGAGGGGGACTGAGGGAGATGGAGGGGATGAGGGGGCTGAGGGAGATGGAGGGGCTGAGGGGGACTGAGGGAGATGGAGGGGATGAGGGGGCTGAGGGAGACTGAGGGAGATGGAGGGGATGAGGGGGCTGAGGGAGATGGAGGGGGCTGAGGGGATGAGGGGCTGAGGGGGACTGAGGGACTGAGGGGATGAGGGGCTGAGGGGGACTGAGGGAGATGGAGGGACTGAGGGGCTGAGGGGGACTGAGGGAGATGGAGGGGATGAGGGGCTGAGGGGGACTGAGGGAGATGGAGGGACTGAGGGGCTGAGGGGGACTGGGAGATGGAGGGACTGAGGGGCTGAGGGGGACTGAGGGGGATGAGGGGGCTGAGGGAGATGGAGGGGATGAGGGGATGAGGGGCTGAGGGGATGAGGGGCTGAGGGGATGAGGGGGCTGAGGGAGATGGAGGGGATGAGGGGCTGAGGGGATGAGGGGCTGAGGGGGCTGAGGGGATGAGGGGGCTGAGGGAGATGGAGGGGATGAGGGGCTGAGGGGATGAGGGGCTGAGGGGGCTGAGGGGATGAGGGGGCTGAGGGAGATGGAGGGGATGAGGGGGCTGAGGGAGATGGAGGGGATGAGGGGGCTGAGGGAGATGGAGGGGATGAGGGGGCTGAGGGGCTGAGGGCTGCAGCCAGCCTGTGGACCCCACTCCCCGGGGTGAAGGTGTTGCCGCTTTAAGCGCGCTGCCGGCCGGCCCTCCCTCCCGCGGCTCCCGGTGAAGTCACTCACCGTGCGGATGCTCCTCGGCCTCGGCCGTGCCCATGATGGTCGCGGTCCTGGTCCCGGCCCCGTTGCCGCCGCCCTTCTCCCGCCTGGGCGGGGCTCCGGTTGCCAGAGTGACAGGCCGCCCGAACAATCGGCGCAGGGGGCGGGCTCCGCCTGCCGCTCGGCGGCCAAGATAGCCAATAGAAATACGAGTATTGAGCAGCGGCACTGATTGACATGTTCCTGCTCCAATCAGCTTACAGGGGCGGGGCTAGGGCGGTGCCCAGACACAAAATCTAGCGGCGGGCGGCAGTCCCGTTACAGTCCGCACTGTGAGGGTCAGGCATTGTCCCCCCGGAGGGTGGGCCAACCCCCCCACACACCCACACACACACCCACACACACCCAGACACAGACCCACACACAGACCCACACACACACCCACACACAGACCCCCCCACACACACACCCACACATTGTCCCCCCGGAGGGTGGGCCAACCCCCCCACACACCCAGACACACACCCAGACACACACCCACACACACACCCACACATTGTCCCCCCGGAGGGTGGGCCAACCCCCCCACACACCCAGACACACACCCACACACACACCCACACACACACCCACACATTGTCCCCCCGGAGGGTGGGCCAACCCCCCCACACACCCACACACACACCCAGACACACACCCACACACACACCCAGACACAGACCCACACCCAGACCCACACACACCCAGACACAGACCCACACACACCCAGACACAGACCCACACACACACCCACACACAGACCCACACACACACCCAGACACAGACCCAGACACACACCCAGACACAGACCCACACACACCCAGACACAGACCCACACACAGACCCACACACACACCCAGACACACACCCAGACACAGACCCACACACACCCAGACACAGACCCACACACAGACCCACACACACACCCAGACACACACACCCAGACACAGACCCACACACACCCAGACCCACACACACCCAGACACAGACCCACACACACACCCAGACACAGACCCACACACACACCCAGACCCACACACACACCCACACACACACCCAGACACAGACCCACACACACCCAGACACAGACCCACACACACACCCACACACAGACCCCCACACACACACACCCACACATTGTCCCCCCGGAGGGTGGGCCAACCCCCCCACACACCCACACACACACCCAGACACAGACCCAGACACAGACCCACACACACCCAGACACAGACCCACACACACGCAGACCCACACACACCCAGACACAAACCCACACACACCCAGACACAGACCCACACATTGTCCCCCCGGAGAGTGGGCCAACCCCCCCACACACCCAGACACAGACCCACACACAGACCCAGACACAGACCCACACACAGACCCCCCCACACACCCAGACACAGACCCACACACAACCCCACACACACACCCAGACACAGACCCACCCACACACACACCCAGACACAACCCCACACAGACCCACACATTGTCCCCCCGGAGAGTGGGCCAACCCCCCCACACACCCAGACACAGACCCACACACAGACCCACACATTGTCCCCCCGGAGAGTGGGCCAACCCCCCCACACACCCAGACACAGACCCACACACACCCAGACACAGACCCACACACACACCCAGACACAGAACCACACACACACCCACACACACCCCCAGACACAGACCCACACACAACCCCACACACACACCCAGACACAACCCCACACACAGACCCACACACACCCACACACAGACCCACACACACACCCACACACACACCCAGACACAGACCCACATACAACCCCCCTACACACCCAGACACAGACCCACACACAGACCCACCCACACACAGACCCACACACACACCCAGACACAGACCCACATACAACCTCCCCACACACCCAGACACAGACCCACACACACACACAGACTCAGACCCACACACACACCCAGACACACACCCACACATTGTCCCCCCGGAGAGTGGGCCAACCCCCCCCACACACCCACACACACACCCAGACACAGACCCACACACACCCACACATTGTTCCCCCGGAGAGTGGGCCAACCCCCCCACACACCCAGACACAGACCCACACACACACCCACACAGACCCAGACACACACACCCACACACACTGTCCCCCCGGAGAGTGGGCCAAACACACACCCACACACAACCCCACACACAGACCCACACACACCCACACACTGTTCCCCCGGAGAGTGGGCCAAACCCCCCCCACACACCCACACACAGACCCCACACACAGACCCACACACACACCCAGACACACACACACATTGTTCCCCCGGAGAGTGGGCCAAACACCCCCCCCACACACCCACACACACAACCCCACACACACCCACACATTGTTCCCCCGGAGAGTGGGCCAAACCCCGCCACACACCCACACACAACCCCACACACAGACCCACACACAACCCCACACACAGACCCACACACACACCCAGACACACACACACATTGTTCCCCCGGAGAGTGGGCCAAACACCCCCCCACACACCCACACACAACCCCACACACACAACCCCACACACACCCAGACACAACCCCACACACACACACCCCCACACACAACCCCCCCACACACAACCACACACACACACCCAGACACACACACAACCCCACACATTGTTCCCCCGGAGAGTGGGCCAAACCCCCCACACACACACCCAGACACAACCCCACACACACACACACACCCAGACACAACCCCACACACACACCCAGACACACATTGTTCCCCCGGAGAGTGGGCCAAACCTCCCACCCACACACCCACACACAACCCCACACACACACCCACACATTGTTCCCCCGGAGAGTGGGCCAAACCCCCCACACACAACCCCACACACACACACACCCACACACACATTGTTCCCCCGGAGATTGGGCCAAACCCCCCCCACACACACCCACACACAACCCCACACACATTCCACACACACACCCAGACACACATTGTTCCCCCGTAGAGTGGGCCAAACCCCCCCACACACCCACACACACACACACCCACACATTGTTCCCCCGGAGAGTGGGCCAAACCCCACACACCCACACACACCCACACACAACCCCACACACACACCCACACACAACCCCACACACACACCCACACATTGTTCCCCCGGAGAGTGGGCCAAACCCCCCCACACACACCCACACACAACCCCACACACACACCCACACATTGTTCCCCCGGAGAGTGGGCCAAACCCCGCCCCCACACACCCACACACAACCCCACACACACACCCAGACACACACCCACACATTGTTCCCCCGGAGAGTGGGCCAAACCCCCCCCCACACACACACACACAACCCCACACACAACCCCACACACAGACCCACACACAACCCCACACAACCCCACACACACACCCACACACAACCCCACACACACCCAGACACAACCCCACACACACCCACACACAACCCCACACACACCCACACACAACCCCACACACACACCCACACACAACCCCACACACACACCCAGACACACATTGTTCCCCCGGAGAGTGGGCCAAACCCCCCCCACACACCCACACACAACCCCACACACAGACCCACACACAACCCCACACACACACCCAGACACACACCCACACATTGTTCCCCCGGAGAGTGGGCCAAACCCCCCACCCACACACAACCCCACACACACACCCACACATTGTTCCCCCGGAGAGTGGGCCAAACCCCCCCCCCACACACACACACACAACCCCACACACAACCCCACACACAGACCCACACACAACCCCACACAACCCCACACACAACCCCACACAACCCCACACACACACCCACACACAACCCCACACACACCCAGACACAACCCCACACACACCCACACACAACCCCACACACACCCACACACAACCCCACACACACACCCACACACAACCCCACACACACACCCAGACACACATTGTTCCCCCGGAGAGTGGGCCAAACCCCCCCCACACACCCACACACAACCCCACACACAGACCCACACACAACCCCACACACACACCCAGACACACACCCACACATTGTTCCCCCGGAGAGTGGGCCAAACCCCCCACCCACACACAACCCCACACACACACCCACACATTGTTCCCCCGGAGAGTGGGCCAAACCCCCCCCCACACACACACACACAACCCCACACACAACCCCACACACAGACCCACACACAAACCCACACAACCCCACACACAACCCCACACACACCCAGACACAACCCCACACACACCCACACACAACCACACACACACCCAGACACAACCCCACACACACCCACACACACCCACACACAACCCCACACACAACCCCACACACACACCCACACACAACCCCACACACACACCCACACACACATTGTTCCCCCGGAGAGTGGGCCAAACCCCCCCCCCCACACACCCACACACAACCCCACACACAAACCCACACACAACCCCACACACACACCCAGACACACATTGTTCCCCCGGAGAGTGGGCCAAACCCCCCCCACACACAGACCCACACACAACCCCACACACAGACCCCCCCACACACCCAGACACAACCCCACACACAGACCCACACACACCCACACACACACCCAGACACAACCCCACACACAACCCCACACACACCCAGACACAACCCCACACACAACCCCACACACACCCAGACACAACTCCCCACACACCCCCACACACAGACCCACACACACACCCAGACACAACCCCACACACAGACCCACACACACACACACACCCAGACACAACCCCCCACACACCCACACACAACCCCACACACACACCCAGACACAACCCCACACACACCCAGACACAACCCCCCACACAGACCCACACACACACCCAGACACAACCCCACACACACCCACACACAACCCCCCACACACACCCACACACAACCCCACACACACCCAGACACAACCCCACACACACCCAGACACAACCCCACACACTGTTCCCCTGGAGAGTGGGCCAAACACCTCCCCACACACCCACACACAACCCCACACACAGACCCACACACACACCCACACACAACCCCACACACTGTTCCTCCGGAGAGTGGGCCAAACCCCCCCCACACACCCACACACAGACCCCACACACAGACCCCACACACACCCACACACAGACCCACACACACACCCAGACACAACCCCCCCACACACCCACACACACAACCCCACACACACCCACACATTGTTCCCCCGGAGAGTGGGCCAAACCCCCCCCACACACCCACACACAACCCCACACACAGACCCACACACAACCCCACACAGAGACCCACACACACACCCAGACACAACCCCACACACACACACCCACACACAACCACACACACACACCCAGACACACACACAACCCCACACATTGTTCCCCCGGAGAGTGGGCCAAACCCCCCACACACACACCCAGACACAACCCCACACACACACACACACCCAGACACAACCCCACACACACACCCACACATTGTTCCCCCGGAGAGTGGGCCAAAACCCACCCACACACCCACACACAACCCCACACACACACACACCCACACACACATTGTTCCCCCGGAGATTGGGCCAAACCCCCCCCACACACCCACACACACACACACCCACACATTGTTCCCCCGTAGAGTGGGCCAAACCCCCCCCCCCCCCACACACACACACACCCACACATTGTTCCCCCGGAGACTGGGCCAAACCCCCCCACACACACCCACACACAACCCCACACACACACCCACACATTGTTCCCCCGGAGAGTGGGCCAAACCCCGCTCCCACACACCCACGCACAACCCTACACACACACCCAGACACACACCCACACATTGTTCCCCCGGAGAGTGGGCCAAACCCCCCACCCACACACAACCCCACACACACACCCACACATTGTTCCCCCGGAGAGTGGGCCAAACCCCACACCCACACACAACCCCACACACACACCCAGACACAACCCCACACACACACCCAGACACACATTGTTCCCCCGGAGAGTGGGCCAAACCCCTCACCCAGACACACACCCACACACAACCCCACACACACATCCAGACATTGTTCCCCCAGAGAGTGGGCCAAACCCCCCCCCCACACACCCAGACACAACCCCACACACACTCCCAGACACAACCCCACACACACACCCAGACACACATTGTTCCCCCGGAGAGTGGGCCAAACCCCCCACCCAGACACACACCCACACACAACCCCACACACACACACACACACACACAAAACCCCACACACACACCCAGACATTGTTCCCCCGGAGAGTGGGCCAAACCCCCCCACCCAGACATACACCCACACACAACCCCACACACACACCCACACACACAACCCCACACACACACCCAGACACACACCCACACATTGTTCCCCCGGAGAGTGGGCCAAATCCCCCACCCAGACACACACACACCCAGACACACACCCACACATTGTTCCCCCGGAGAGTGGGCCAAACCCCCACCCCCCACACACCCACACACAACCCCACACACACACCCAGACACACACCCACACATTGTTCCCCCGGAGAGTGGGCCAAACCCCCCACCACACACCCACACACAACCCCACACAGACACCCAGACACACACCCACACATTGTTCCCCCGGAGAGTGGGCCAAACCCCCCCCCCCCCACACACCCACACACAACCCCACACAGACACACAGACACACAGACACCCACCCACACACACAACCCCACACATTGTTCCCCCGGAGAGTGGGCCAAACCCCCCCCCCGCACACACACCCACACACACACACACACACAACCCCACACACACTCCCAGACACACACCCACACATTGTTCCCCCGGAGAGTAGGCCAAAACCCCCCACCGACACACACACTCACACACAACCCCACACACACACCCACACGCACACCCACACATTGTTCCCCGGAGAGTGGGCCAAACCCCCCACCCAGACACACACCCACACACAACACCACACACACACACAGACACACACCCACACACCCACACATTGTTCCCCCGGAGAGTGGGCCAAATCCCCCCACCCACACACACAACCCCACACACACAACCACACACACACCCACACATTGTTCCCCCGGAGAGTGGGCCAAACCCCCCCACCCAGACACACACCCACACACAACCCCACACAGACACCCAGACACACACCCACACTTTGTTCCCCCGGAGAGTGGGCCAAACCCCCCCACCCACACACCCACACACAACCCCACACAGACACCCAGACACACACCCACACATTGTTCCCCTGGAGAGTGGGCCAAACCCCCCCACCACACACCCACACACAACCCCACACAGACACCCAGACACACACCCACACATTGTTCCCCCGGAGAATGGGCCAAACCCCCCCCCACACACCCACAAACAACCCCACACAGACACCCAGACACACACCCACACATTGTTCCCCCGGAGAGTGGGCCAAACCCCCCACCCACACACCCACACACAACCCCACACAGACACCCAGACACACACCCACACATTGTTCCCCCGGAGAGTGGGCCAAACCCCCCCCCACACACCCACACACAACCCCACACAGACACCCAGACACACACCAACACAGACACCCACACACACACACAACCCCACACATTGTTCCCCCGGAGAGTGGGCCAAACCCCCCACACAGACACACACCCACACACAACCCCACACACACACACAGACACACACCCACACACACACCCAGACACACCCCACACATTGTTCCCCCGGAGAGTGGGCCAAACCCCCCCACCCAGACACACACCCAGACACACACCCACACCCACACAGACACCCAGACACACACCCACACACAACCCCACACAGACACCCAGACACACACCCACACAGACACCCAGACACACACCCACACATTGTTCCCCCGGAGAGTGGGCCAAACCCCCCCACCCAGACACACACCCAGACACACACCCACACCCACACAGACACCCAGACACACACCCACACACAACCCCACACAGACACCCACACACACACCCACACACACACCCACACAGACACCCAGACACACACCCACACATTGTTCCCCCGGAGAGTGGGCCAAATCCCTCCACACACACACACACCCACACACAGACACCCAGACACACACCCACACATTGTTCTCCCGGAGAGTGGGCCAAACCCCCCCACCCAGACACACACCCAGACACACACCCACACCCACACAGACACCCACACACACACCCACACACAACCCCACACAGACACCCAGACACACACCCACACACACACCCACACAGACACCCACACAGACACCCAGACACACACCCACACATTGTTCCCCCGGAGAGTGGGCCAAATCCCCCCCCACACACACACCCACACACAGACCCACACACACCCACACACACACCCACACATTGTTCCCCCGGAGAGAGGACCAAATCACCCCACCCCCAGACACACACCCACATACAACCCCACACACAGACAGACCCACATACACACACACACATTGTTCACCCGGAGAGTGAACCAAATCCCCCCCCAGACACACACCCACATACACCCCCACATACACACCCCCCACACACACACACATACACCCCCACCCACAGACACACCCACATACACCCACACACCCCCGCATACACCCCCACACACACACCCACACATTGTTCACCCGGAGAGTGGACCAAATCACCCCACCCCCCAGACACACACCCACACATACACCCACACATACACACCCCCACATTGTTCACCCGGAGAGTGGACCAAATCACCCACCCACAGACACCCACACATACACCCCCACACACACACCCACACACACACCCACACACCCCCCCACACACACCCCCCCACACATTGTTCACCCAGAGAGAGGGACCAAATAACCCCCCCCCCCACACACCCCCACATACACATACACCCCCCCCACACACACACACACCCACACATTGTTCACCCGGAGAGTGGGGACCAAATCACCCCCCCCCACACACCCCCACATACACACCCCCACATACACACACACACATTGTTCACCCGGAGAGTGGGACCAAATGACCCCCCCACACACCCCCACATACACCCCCACATACACACCCCCACATACACCCCCACATACACACCCCCACATACACACACACATTGTTCACCCGGAGAGAGGGGACCAAATCACACCCCCCACACATAGACACCCTCCCACACATACACACACACACATTGTTCACCCGGAGAGTGGACCAAATCACCCCACCCACATAGACACACACCCACATACACCCCCACACACACACCCACACACACCCCCACACACACACACCCCCACACATTGTTCACCCGGAGAGAGGGACCAAATAACCCCCCCCACACACCCCCACATACACCCCACATACACATACACCCACATACACCCCCACACACACACACACCCACACATTGTTCACCCGGAGAGAGGGGACCAAATCACCCCACCCCACACAGACACACCCCCACAGACACCCCCCCCCACACCCCCACATACACCCCCACACACACACAGACACTCCCCCCCACACACAACCCCCACCACACACACACCCCCACTCCACATCCCCCCCCCACACACACAGACACTCCCCCTACACACATCCCCCCCCCACACACACAGACACTCCCCCTACACACATCCCCCCCCCACACACACAGACACTCCCCCTACACACATCCCCCCCACCACACACACACCCCCACTCCACATCCCCCCCCCACACACACAGACACTCCCCCTACACACATCCCCCCCCCACACACACAGACACTCCCCCTACACACATCACCCCCCCACACAGACACTCCCCCTACACACATCCCCCCCCCACACACACAGACACTCCCCCTACACACAACCCTCCCCCCCCACACACACACACCCCCACCCCACATCCCCCCCCCCACACACACAGACACTCCCCCTACACACATCCCCCCCCACACACACAGACACTCCCCCTACACACATCCCCCCCCCACACAGACACTCCCCCTACACACATCCCCCCCCACACACACAGACACTCCCCCTACACACAACCCTCCCTCCCACACACACACACACCCCCACCCCACATCCCCCCCCCCACACACACAGACACTCCGCCTACACACATCCCCCCCCCCCCCCCACTCACACCCCACACACGCACTATAACTATATAACAATAACAGCGGGTCTGCAGGCCATTCGGCCTCTCAGGCACAGCTGTCCAATTCAGCTCACTCTTTCCCCACAGCCCTGCAAATATTTCCTGTTTGAATTCTCCTTTGATAGTCATTATTGAATCTACTTCCTCCTTTTATGCTGTGCCTGAGTTTTAAAATAAATCTCCTCCCCTCTGATTCTTTTGCCAATTATCTTAAATCTGTATCCTGTGTTTACCAACCCTCCTGCCACTGGAAACGGGTTCTCCCCATTTACTCTCCATATTTACCCTGTCAGAACCTCTCATAATTTTGAACACCTCCTGTTGTGTATCTGTAAAGCAGCACTCCCATGTTCCGCCACCAGGGAGCTCATCCCCTGAAGTCCCAAGGGATCCCAGCATCCCTTGGGAGCACTGTATATAAGCCGGCCCCTAAGGCCTGTTCCTCACTCTGGAGTGTCTTATTAAAGACTGAGGTCACTGTTACTTTAACCTCCCTGTGTGCAGCCTCATCTGTGTTAGGAACACAACAACTGGCGACGAGAATATGAATCCAACGCAAAGATGCAGCAAACTGTGGGCATCCTGCAGAAGTTCTCGGAGGGTGAGGACTGGGAAGCCTATGTCGAACGGCTAGACCAGTACTTTGTAGCCAACGAGCTGGACGGAGAAGGAAGCGCTGCAAAAAGGAGAGCGGTCCTCCTCACAGTCTGCGGGGCACCGACCTACAGCCTCATGACGAATCTTCTGGCTCCGATGAAACCCACAGATAAGTCGTATGAGGAGCTGTGTACATTGGTTCGGGAGCATCTTAACCCGAGGGAGAGCGTGCTGATGGCGAGGTATCGGTTTTACACGTGCCAGCGATCTGAAGGTCAGGAAGTGGCGAGCTACGTCGCCGAGCTAAGGCGACTTGCAGGACAATGTGAGTTTGATGGCTACCTGGAGCAAATGCTCAGAGATTTTTTTGTACTGGGCATTGGCCATGAGACCATTCTACGAAAACCTTTGACTGTAGAGACACCGACCCTCAGTAAGGCCATTGCGATAGCACAGGCGTTTATGTCCACCAGTGATAACACCAAACAAATCTCTCAGCACACAAGTGCTAGCAATGTTCATAAAATAACTGGAACTGTATTTGCGAGCAGAAATGTACAGGACAGAAACCACGAGTCTGCAACTGCCAGCAGGCCTCAGGTGACCCAGATGACTCAGAGTCCCAACAAAGGATGAGCTGCAAGCTCTGCAAAACCTGCTAACAACCACGTGGCAGAGGAAGATCGGTCCATGGTGGATCAAAGCAATTTCGAGCCTCAGAGAGAGGAGGCAGATGCTGAAGTACACGGGGTGCACACATTTTCGACGAGGGGAATGCTACAACTGTGGCAAGACGGGTCATTTTGCCGCCGACTGTAGGGCCCCAAAAGACCAACCGTCCGATGTGACAATTGCAGGAAAAGGGGACATGTCACTGATAAATGTTGGCGCCCAAGGAGAAAAGAAATAGTCAGTCAGGCCTGAGAGTAGAGGAGATGAACCGACAGCAGCTAATCACAGCGCTGAGGAACGTAGGAAGAGACTGAAGGCCAGCGGCCCCATGGGGCAGGGAGAGGATCCGCGTATTCACATAACAGCGCTGTTAGGGGGCCGGCAGTGTGATATGTTAGTGGATACCGGAGCATCGGTATCTATGACAGATATTCCCTTACCCACAATTAAACATGTGGTCCATATAACTGGCGTGGGAGGATCTGCCACCAAAGCCCACCAGACTGAAGTCATTCTATTGGAGATAGCCGGTATTCTGATCCCGGAACAATTTTATGTTTGTCCAAATGCAGAAGGGACCATATTGGGGATCGACCTCCTGGAAAGTTAGGGGCAATAATAGACCCACAGAATAAGAGAATAGTTTGGAGAAATAAGGGAGGATGCAAAATCACGATGTACGGGGAACAGACTAATTTGCACAATCACGCAAAGGTCGGAAGTGTGCAACTTCTCAACCGAGATTGGGATACAGCAGGAGACTACGGCCCATTATGTGAACAAATGAGGGAAGTGTGGGCTCAATCAAAGCAGGATTGTGGGCTGGTAAAGACCAAGCCAGTGATCATTCCTGGGCCCGAACACCCTCCTCATAAGCAATACCCCATTAAACCAGAAGCCCGAGAGGCCGTAAAAAAATAGTGCAGGACCTCTCATGGAGCAGTGTCCTTCGGGAAGCCGAAAGCACTACGAACTCGCCAACCTGCCCGTAAAGAAACCAGGTACGTCATACCGATTGACCAAAGACTATACGGCGTTAAATAAAGTAACTCCCTGCCAGAATCCCATCATAACAAGCCCAGCGACCATATTTAATGGACTGAAACCAGAACATAAAATATTCGAGGTCTTAGATATAGCTAATGGATTTTGGTCCATACCATTAGCCCAGGAGTCCCAGGATAAATTCACATTCACGGTCAGGGATAGGCAGTACACTTGGACATGAGTGCCCCAGGGTTTTCACAATAGTCCGGCAATATTTCACCAAACTATGAGTCGAGCCTTGGAGACCGTAGATTTAGCCCCCAACCGAAGTACCATCCTCCAATGTGTGGATGATCTGTTAATTGCCTCAGAGGACGAGAGAGGACATATGGGGGCTCTAATAGAAAGCCGGATTTAAGGTAAACCCCAAGAAAGCTCCGATCAGATTGAAGGAGGTACAGTACTTGGGACACCAACTGTCGCAGGGGACAAAAACAATGCCCCACGACAGAAAGGAAGCAATTCGTATTATGGCCCGACCGAAAACAGTCCGAGGAGTGCGTAAAGTATTAGGACTCTTTAACTACTGTAGGAACTTTACAGCTAACTTCGCAGCAATCGTGAAACCCATATAGAGACTAGTTAAGGGAGGAAAACCATCTCCAGAAGGTGTGTAGTGGGGCCCGGAACAAGAAACATCATATGACCAGATAAAGGACCCCTGAGGGATCGGATTAGAAAGTACGTCTTGGAACTGAGTGAGCAACTTAAGGAATTGAGGAAGGAAGTGAGGGAACGGCAAGCAGGCCGGGACAACAGAAGGAATTGGAGGAGCAGGGGGAGGTCCCGTTGGTCTGGCCCATTTGAAGTCCTAATTAGCGGAGATACATGCGCCTGCATAGATATGGATGGGGTTGGCCGATGGAAACATTGGTCTCAGCTCAAAGAATCCAACGACCCCAGCACAAGCGAACAAAACAAATAACCCTGCCCTCATACACATTCTAGGAAACTGAAGGCGGACGCATTGGCAGAAAACGCCGGAAGAAATAAAGACGATCCAAGATGAATGTGTTACGTGATATTATGTGCAGTTTGGTTTTTTGTGTAAGTGTAATATGTAGCCTCGGGAGGACTCAGGCCAGAGTGCCCCCACGGACCAAGAGAGAGTTGTATGTGAACACCTTTTTGTACATGTCATACACCTATGCCAAGAAA
The DNA here is from genome assembly GCF_044704955.1 of Pristiophorus japonicus. NCBI lineage: Eukaryota > Metazoa > Chordata > Chondrichthyes > Pristiophoridae > Pristiophorus > Pristiophorus japonicus. The sequence goes on from NW_027253750.1 coordinate 501,148, forward strand.
GCCAATGTTGCCAGCTGTTGGGTCTGTGCCCATGTCCCCACACACTCGGAGGAAGGAATCCCCCTACAATCAATCCCATTTAGTGATAATGAGACGGCCAGCTGGATGTTTGGAGTTAGAACAGGATCCACACGCGTTGGCTCTTATGCCATAGAGGCAGACGGCAGCACCATAATAAAACTTAAAAGTCATGGGTATAATCCAGAACAGTGTAGTGGGTGGAGACGATCAACCTATAACGATTCCTATCTACCACCGTTCCTGAGAACAAGGTGTAAGAAGGGACAGGGAGGGGGGCTATGTCTCACAAGGCAGGGACGACCGGAAGATCCTATTGTGGGGTACAGTAACTGCACATATAGCCTTACCTTACCTGCCGAAGGGGTAGGGTGTCATTAAACGGAAACGGTGACTTTTCGGTCCAAGGGGACCCCCCAGTGATAAATAAGTATACGCCCTACAACAGGACTCATTTTGTGTGCGGTCACAGGGCCTACCCCTGGTTGCCCCGAGAATGGATGGGTTCTTGTTATCTGGCTTATATCGTACCCTGCATGTATCACCTGGGTTCTCTGAAGGACCTCCACCGGAGAGCCAGGCGAGCCATCACGGAGACTGAAAGATTCTGGGCCATTGCGTTTCCCTGGTATGGAGCGGGTAAATTGGCGAGGGAATCCATTAACATGGCTTCCGTCCTGGAACAGGTGGCCAACGATACAGCTAAGCCCTAGTTAAGGTTAATGCAGAGATGGTAGCCCTCTGCACAGCAGCTCTGCAAAATCGGATGGCCCTTGACTATGTGTTGGCAGAAAAAGGGGGAACCTGTGCCCTCATCGGGCAACACCGAATGTTGTACATACATCCCGGGTAGCTCGGGAGAAATTACCGATCTGGCAGAGCTTATCCAAGAAGAGGTTAAAAAGCTTAAGCAACCACCAGCCTCCACGTCGTGGGACTGGTTCTCAGGGTGGTTAGGATCTATGGAAACTTCACTAATCCAAGGTCTGGTTACCTTTGTGGTGGTGGTAATAATGCTGTATTGCCTATGTACGTTACTTAAATGTTGTATAAGCAAAGCACTGTCATCTTTACTGTCGAGCAGACCTGTAACCCAATCGCCCTCACACTACGTGAACCGAGCGGTGTCTCAGAACGTGGCGTACACACGCCCAAAACACCCATATAATGAGGTTTTACAAGCAGCAGAATGAGGTGCGCCAGGAGATGGAAACCTAGACCCCGGAGTGGAGACTCCGGGGCTCAGGAACCGACACATCACATCACCAATTTCTGCACGAACTGCCACTCTGGATTGTCCCGGGCGATGGCCCCACACTGCTTGGAAGGAGCTGGCTGGGCAAAATCCGCTGCAACTGGGATGACATCCGAGCGCTATCACATGTTGATGAGGCCTCATGTACCCAGGTTCTCAACAAATTTCCTTCCCTTTTTGAGCCAGGCATTGGAAACTTTTCCGGGGCGAAGGTGTGGATCCACTTGGTCCCAGAGGCACGACCCATTCACCACAAGGCGCGAGCGGTACCTCACATGATGAAGGAGAGAGGGAAAATCGAGCTGGACAGGCTGCAACGCGAGGGCATCATCTCCCCAGTGGAATTCAGCGAGTGGCCCAGCCCGATTATTCCAGTACTCAAAAGTGATGGCACGGATAGGATTTGCGGCGATTTTAAAGTAACTATTAATCGTTTCTCACTACAGGACCAATACCCGCTACCTAAGGCAGATGACCTATTTGCGACACTGGCAGGAGGCAAGACGTTCACCAAGCTCGACCTGACTTCAGCCTACATGACGCAGGAGCTGGAGGAGTCTTCGAAGGGCCTCACCTGCATCAACACGCACAAGGGACTGTTCACCTACAACAGATGCCCGTTTGGAATTCGGTCGGCTGCAGCGATCTTCCAGAGAAACATGGAGAGCCTACTCAAGTCGGTACCACACACGGTGGTCTTTCAGGACGACATATTGGTCACGGGTCGGGACATCGTCGAGCACCTACAAAACCTGGAGGAGGTCCTCCAGCGACTGGATCGTGTAGGGCTGCGGCTGAAGAGGTTGAAATGCGTCTTCATGGCAACAGAAATGGAGTTTTTGGGGAGAAAGATCGCGGCGGACGGCATTCAGCCCACAGACGCCAAGACAGAGGCGATCAGGAACGCGCCCAGGCCACAGAACATCACGGAGCTGCAGTCGTTCCTGGGATTCCTCAACTATTTTGGTAACTTCCTACCGGGGTTAAGCATCCTCTTAGAGCCCCTACATGTGTTATTGCGTAAAGGTGAGAACTGGGTATGGGGAAAAAAAACAAGTAATTGCCTTTGAGAAAGCCAGAAACATTTTATGCTCCAACAAGCTGCTTGTATTGTATAACCTGTATAAAAGACTTGTGCTAACATGTGATGCGTCGTCATATGGAGTCGGGTGTGTATTACAACAAGCTAATGTTGCGGGGAAGTTGCAACCTGTCGCCTATGCCTCCAGGAGCTTGTCTAAGGCCGAGAGGGCCTACAGCATGATTGAGAAAGAGGCATTAGCATGTGTGTTCAGGGTAAAGAAAATGCATCAGTACCTGTTTGGCCTCAAGTTTGAGCTGGAAACCGATCACAAGCCCCTCATATCCCTGTTCGCTGAAAACAAGGGGATAAATACTAATGCCTCAGCCCACATACAAAGGTGAGCACTCGCGCTATCAGCCTATAACTATACCATCCGCCACAGGCCAGGCACCGAGAACTGTGTGGATGCTCTCAGTCGGCTACCATTGCCCACCACGGGGGTGGAAATGGCGCAGCCTGCAAACTTGTTGATGGTGGTGCAGCCCGCAGACTTGTTGATGGTCATGGAAGCGTTTGAAAATGATAAATCACCTGTCACGTCCTGCCAGATTAGGACTTGGACCAGCCAAGATCCTCTGCTCTCCCTAGTAAATAAACTGTGTACTGCATGGGAGCTGGGCCAGCATCCCCGTTGAAATGCAAGAGCCAATCAAGCCATTCCAGCGGTGAAAGGACGAGCTGTCCATTCAGGCAGACTGTCTGTTGTGGGGTAACCGCGTAGTGCTACCCAAAAAGGGCAGGGAGACGTTCACCTCGGATCTCCACAGCACACACTCGGGTATAGTAATGATGAAAGCGATAGCCAGATCCCACGTGTGGTGGCCCGGTATCGACTCTGACTTAGAGTCCTGTGTACGGCAATGCAGCGTATGTGCTCAGTTGAGCAACGCGCCCAGAGAGGCACCACTAAGTTTGTGGTACTTGCCCTCCAGACCATGGTCGAGGATCCATGTCGTTTCTCGGTAAAATGTTCCTGGTGGTGGTGAATGCTTTTTCAAAATGGATTGAATGTGAAATAATGTCGGGAAGCACCGCCACCGCCACCATTGAAAGCCTGAGGGCCATGTTTGCCACCCACGGCCTGCCTGACATACTGGTCAGTGACCACGGGCCATGTTTCACCAGTGCCGAATTTAAAGAATTTATGACCCGCAATGGGATCAAACATGTCACCTCGACCCTGTTTAAACCAGCCTCCAATGGGCAGGCAGAGCGGGCAGTACAAACCATCAAACAGAGCCTTAAAAGAGTCACAGAAGGCTCACTCCAAACTCGCCTGTCCCGCGTACTGCTCAGCTACCGCACGAGACCCCACTCACTCATAGGGGTGCCCCTGGCTGAGCTACTCATGAAAAGGACACTTAAAACCAGACTCTCGCTGGTCCACCCCAACCTGAATGATCAGGTAGAGAGCAGGCGGCAGCAACAAAATGTGAACGATGGTCGCGCCACTGTGTCACGGGAAATTGATCTGAATGACCCTGTGTATGTGCTAAACTATGGACATGGTCCCAAGTGGATCGCGGGCACGGTGATAGCTAAAGAAGGGAGTAGGGTGTTTGTAGTCAAACTAGACAATGGACAAATTTGCAGAAAGCACCTGGACCAAACGAGGCTGCGGTTCACAGACTGCCCTGAACAACCCACAGCAGACACCACCTTTTTCGAGCCCACAACACACACCCAAAGGATCAACGACACCACCCCGGACCAGGAAATCGAACCCATCACGCCGAACAGGCCAGCAAGGCCAGGCTCACCCAGCAGCCCTGCAGGGCCAACAACACGCCAGCCCAGTGAGGGCACAGCCAACACACCAGAACAGACATTTGTACCGAGGCGGCCCACCAGGGAAAGAAAGGCCCCCGACCGCCTCACCTTGTAAATAGTTTTCACTTTGACTTTGGGGGGGGGGAGTGATGTTGTGTATCTGTAAAGCATGCACTCCCATGTTCCGCCACCAGCGAGCTCATCCCCTGAAGTCCCAAGGGATCCCAGCATCCCTTGGGAGCACTGTATATAAGCCAACTCCTAAGGCCTGTTCCTCACTCTGGAGTGTCTTAATAAAGACTGAGGTCACTGTTACTTTAACCTCCCTGTGTGCAGCCTCATCTGTGTTAGGAACACAATACCTCCCGTAAATCTCTTAACCTTTTCTGCTCGAAGAACAACAATCCCAGCTCTTGTCGCTTCTCTACATAACTGAAGTCCCGCATCCCTGGAACCATTCTGGCTCCTCTGCACCCTCCCCAAAGCCTTGACATCCTAAAGTGAGGTGCCTTGATTTGGACAAACTGGGGCCTAACCAGTGTTTTATAAAGGTTTAACATAACTTCCTTGCTTTTGCACTCTGTATTTCTATAAAGCCAAGGATCCCATATTTTTTAAACAGTTTTCTCAACTTCTGATGTTCTTCAAAATATAATTAGAAGTCATGACAGAAGAGGGATGCATTTCTATGTCAACTCATATATTCTTATCTTGCTCCATAAGGTTAAACTGTTCTACTTTCTGTCTAATTAATTTTTATCTTAACACTAAAGTGAGATTATAAATTAAGTAGAGGAATGCAGATTCACTCGGATGTTATCAGGGGTCACTGATTATGGTTATGAAGAGAGACTGAGAGGTTAAGGGGTGATCTGATAGAGGCTTTCAAAATAATGAAGAGCCACGATGGAAGATCAGCTGTTCCCACGGGTCAGTGACAGTAACAAGAGGATACAAATTTAAGATTATCACAAAAAGAATTAGAGGGAAATTAGAAGTTAGAATTTTCTGCTATTGTTGAAGCGAAATCCATAAATTCTGCTAAAAGGAAGATAGGAACAGGAGGAGGCCATTCCGCCTCTTGAGCCACGATTCAATTAGTTCATGGCTGATCTGTATCCAAATTCTACCCACCTGCCTTAGCTCCATATCCTTTAATATCCTTGGCTAGCAAAAAATTATCGATCTCAGATTATTAATTGAGCTAGCATTTACTGCTTTTTGTGAGAGTGCCACACTTTTACCACCCTTTGCATGAACTTCTCTCCTGAATGGCCTGGTTCTAACTTCAAGGTTGTATCCCCTTGTCCGAGACTCCCCCTCCAGCAGAAACAGTTTCGCTCTATCTACCTTATCAATTCCTTTCAAAATCCTAAAAACTTCAATCAAGTCACCCCTCAATCTTCTATATTCCAAGGAATACAAGCTTATTTATTGTAAGTGTTATGTATATATACTTTATGTATTAACTATGTAAACCGGCATGATGTACCACCAGAGGGTGCTACTGTTGGAGGCCCCAGGGGTTACCTGCCCGGGTGTGCAAGGCCATATAAAAGGGTGCTCACCATCCTGCGGCCTCACTCTGCAGGTGAAATAAATGGGCTAAAGCCACACCAGTTTAAGCACAGTACAGAGCCTTGTGGAGTCTTTATATATGTGTTAAAGGCATAGCAGTGAGCTCTCCTCACAATTTAACCCTTGGAGCCCTGGTATCATTCTGCTGAATCTGTACTGCACTCCTTCTTAGGCCAATATATCTTTTCTAAAGTGTGGGACCCAGAACTGTATCCAGTGCTCCGATGTGGTCCAACCAGGGTTTTGATTAGTTGTAGCAAAACGTCCTCCCCTTTGGATGTGGTGTATTTGGACTTCCAGAAGGCATTTGACAAGGTGTCACATAAAAGATTACTGCACAAGATAAATGTTTGCGGGATTGGGGGTAATATATTAGCATGGATAGAGGATTGGCTAACTAACAGAAAACAGAGAGTCGGGATAAATGGTTCATTCTCGGGTTGGCAACCAGTAACTAGTGGGGTGCTGCAGGGATCAGTGCTGGGACCCCAACTATTTACAATCCATATAAACGACTTGGAAGAAGGGACCGAGTGTAACGTAGCCAAGTTTGCTGACGATACAAAGATGGGAGGAAAAGCAATGTGTGAGGAGGACACAAAAAACCTGCAAAAGGACATAGAGAGGCTAAGTGAGTGGGCAAAAATTTGGCAGATGGAGTATAATGTTGGAAAGTGTGAGGTCATGCAATTTGGCAGAAAAAATCAAAGAGCAAGTTATTATTTAAATGGAGAAAGATTGCAAAGTGCCGCAGTACAGTGGGACCTGGGGGTACTTGTGCATGAAATACAAAAGGATAGTATGCAGGTACAGCAAGTGATCAGGAAGGCCAATGGTATCTTGGCCTTTATTGCAAAGGGGATGGAGTATAAAATCAGGTAAGTCTTGCTACAGCTATATAAGTTATTGGTGAGGCCACACCTGGAATACTGCGTGCAGTTTTAGTTTCCACATTTACGAAAGTATATACTTGCTTTGGAGGCAGTTCAGAGAAGGTTCACTCGGTTGATTCCGGGGATGAGGGGGTTGACTTATGAGGAAAGTTTGAGGAGGTTGAGCCTCTACTCATTGGAATTCAGAAGAATGAGAGGTGATCTTATCGAAACGCATAAGATTATGAGGGGGCTTGACAAGGTGGATGCAGAGAGGATGTTTCCACTGATGGGGGAGACTAGAACTAGAGGGCATGATCTTAGAATAAGGGGCCGCCCATTTAAAACAGAGATGAGGAGAAATTTCTTCTCTCACAGGTTGTTAATCTGTGGAATTCGCTGCCTCAGAGAGCTGTGGAAGCTGGGACATTGAATAAATTTAAGACAGAAATAGACAGTTTCTTAAACGATAAGAGGATAAAGGGTTATGGGGAGCGGGCAGGGAAGTGGAGCTGAGTCCATGATCAGATCGGCCATGATCTTATTATATGGCGGAGCAGGCTCGAGGGCCCGTATGGCCTACTCCTGCTCCTATTTCTTATCTTTTTATATTCCAGTCCTCTAGACATAAAGGCTAACATTCCATTAGTCTCTTTGATTATGTTTTTGAAACTGACCAATACATTTTAGAGAGCTGTGTACATGGGCCCTAAATCTCTTTGGGCCACCACTGTTCCTGGCTTTTCACCATTTAAAAAAGCTCAGACTTATCCTTTCTTGGTCCAGAATAGATGAACTCACACTTACCGGCATTGAATCTGGCACAGTTTTGCCCACTCACTAAATCAATCTATCAACGTCTCTTTGTAATTTATGCTCCTGTTCACACTACTTACTATGCTACCTGTCTTTGTGTCATTGGAAAACTTGGATATACGGCTCTCTCTTGTGTTTTCTAAGTCATAATAAATATAGTGAATAGAATCATACAATTGTACAGTACAGAAGGAGGCCAATTGGCCCATTGAGTCAATGCTGGCTCTTTCGACTAGCAATCCAATTAGTCCCATTTCCCCGCTCTATCCCCATATCCCATCAATCTTTTCTCCTTCAAGTATTTATCCAATTCCCTTTTGAAAGTTACTATCAAATTGGTATACACCACCCTATAAGGCAGTGCATTCCAATTGTGCTTGGCGTTATACTTTTAGCTTGATGGATTGTTAGGTCATTTCATTTGATGTAAGCATCCATCCCGTGTAACATCAGCAAAAACAGCAACAGCGCACTTATATTGCACCTTCTAAAACACTCCTTTCCCAACAGATATTGTATGTTGATGGTATGGGTCATGAACCTTACATTATCTTAAACTATTCACTTTTTAATTACAATAATCCATTAGTCCTCTAATTAAGAAATATAATTGAGGGCCCAACACAGATCCTTGTGCAACACCACTAGTTACTAAATGGAAACTGAGCAGTTGCTTGAATAAGAGAAATATTAAAGGGTATAGGGAGCGAGCAGGAGGGTGGGATTAAACTGGGAGGCTTGGGGGAAGAATACTTAATAAGCAAAATAGTTTTTTCTGCACTGTTACATTTTATGATACTATATGGCATTTATTGACAACTTCCTTTTATTGCTGCACTGAAATGTTAATTATAAATCACACAAGAGACTGTGTGAAAATGGCTTTGAACTGACAGAGGACAACAGAAATTCTGCTATTGCCTGCTCATGTCAAAAAGTATGGGGTATAACTTGCTATTTTGGTCAGGGCCTGTGGTGAGTCAACCGGGTGAACATCAGACACCTTTTATTAACAGGAAGAACAGAATAAATATTCAGAGGAACTGCTGGCTACAAAAATGCTCAGAACAAGTTAGAATGTTTCTGCAGATATCTAAGTGTGTACGTTGCCAGGCAATGATCATGATCTCACAAACCAAGTAGTCAAATAACCAAGTAGATGTCAATTTTTTTGCCTCCTGTGAAGCGCCTTGCCTTAGAATGTTTCACTACGTTAAAAGCGCTATATAAATACAAGTTGTTGTAGCCTGTTTAATTTGCATTTTCACAGTTGCCACATTTGATTCACACTCACCGAGAACTACTTCCTGAGTTTCTGCTATCAACTACAGTGTTCTCTATATCTCTTGACAGAGGATGTCTTCCAAGTCAGGAACAACCGCCGTACTATGTACATTTAGAGATTCTGTATGCATAACCTGGTTTTGGAATTATTGGTAAAGGTCAGGATTAGAACATAAGAAATAGGAGCAGGAGTAGGCCACCTGGCCCCTCGAGCCTGCTCCGCCATTTAATAAGATCATGACTGATCTGATCATGGACTCAGCTCCACTTCCCCGCCCGCTCTCAATAACCCTTTATTCCTTATTGCTCAAAAATCTGTCTCTCTCCACGTTAAATATATTTAATGACCCAGCCTTCACAGCTCTCTGGGGCAGAGAATTCCACAGATTTACAACCCTCTGAGAGAAGAAATTCCTCCTCATCTCAGTTAAATGGGCGGCCCCTTATTCTGGTAGTTTTAGTTTCCCCTATGAGTGGAAATATCCTCTCTGCATCCACCTTGTTGAGCCCCCTCATTATCTTATATGTTTCAATAAGATCACCTCTCATTCTTCTGAACTCCAATGTGTATAGGCCCAACCTACCTTCATAAGTCAACCCCCTCATCTCCGGAATCAACCGAGTGAACCTTCTCTGAACAGCTTCCAATGTAAGTATATCCTTCCTTAAATAAGGAGACCAAAACTGTAAGCAGTACTCCAGGTGTGGCCTAACCAATACCCTGAACAGTTGTAACAGGATTTCTCTGCTTTTATACTCTATCTCCTTTGCAATAAAGGCCAACATTCTATTTGCTTTCCTGATTACTTGCTGTACCTGTGTAAGGGGAAAACGGGAAGGCTTCTCCTCCCACGAGTGGACCCCCTGATATAGAGGGTCGACACTCACCCCAACCCATGTAACAGCCCCCGGAGTTAGCAGACAGAGACGAATGGCAAGGTATAACGATCTTTTATTACGAACGTCCGGGAACACCTCTCATCACAGCCGCCTGTGAGTGGAGATGCTCCAAGTTATGTTGTACTTCACTTAATATCCAGGCCCCATACCCGGAGCAAACTATCTCAGCCTGTAATCGTTTACTTATATCGTTCCCCATTGCGTAGATCAAATATCTAGGCCCCATCTCAGTGGGTGTTTTATCTGCAAATTTTAAACAGATAGCCTGGTCGTCACCAGGTGTTAGGTTCTGGTCTACTCCTCTTTTATCCATGCATGTCGTGGTCATTCTGTGAAATCAGAGGTAAGGGTTAGGTTGGGTTTGTAGACTACACTTACCCACCGTGGGGTACATTGGCTCTATTGCCGTAGGTGATGGTAGTATGGCTGCGCACTGCACTATCCGTCTGGTCCCATTTAAAAAAAAAATCTCTTCCAGCTTATTAATCTTAGCTTTTAACTCTTGAATTTGTTTTGTTTGAGTGTCTTTCTTGTATTTGTATCAGGCGAGTATTATTACATAGGCTAGTTCTGTTTTTATTTTTATTACAACTATCCCACCATTTCCTCTATCTGTCAGGTGAGTTTTTTTTATTCTATTAAGAAATCCAAATTAATAATGTCCAGTATAAAACAGCTGTCAATGGAAAGGGTTAACTCCTTTACAGGTTTGTAAGAAGGCCTGATATCATTACGTGACTTTGCATTATCATCCGAAAAAAAATTTTTTCAGTCTTTGTGCCTTCAAAACTTGCTAAGAAATTAGGAATCCGTTAAAACAGCAGAAATCACTAGTAAAGCCGTCATAATAAAAGTCTTCTCATCAGGAAAGACAGTATTTTAGATTAAACTCCAATTTTTTCTTAACTTTTAATTCAAGTACTTGCCAAAGATTTTTTTTTAATTGATTTAAAATGAGACCACACATTTTTAATAGCTATTTTGTTTACTGAAATCCAATTTTAAAATTCAGTAAGATTTTCTAATTCCCAGTTTTTTTCTTTCTGTGCTGAGTTCGCATAGCTTAGATCTTTTCTCCTTGTTATTTTCAAACGCCTCCTGCTTGTTTAGACTGTTCGGGATTTTTCTTGATAAACAACGTCCATTTTGGAAATCTTTCAAACTGCAGTGAAACTTTCTCGTAATTTAAAATCATTATCAATGGAGAGAGTCTTTTACCTCTTCAAATTATTTTTTTTCCAATTAAACCAATATCTTTTTCACAGCCGATATCAACTAATATTTAGTAAGTTATGTCTTTTTCCATCGCAAACACCCCTTTTTTTGTCAACACCTATTTTAGTACATTACGTCTTTTTTTTCAGATCTCCTTTCTTCAAATTAGGTTTTGTATTTTACACGGAGGGCTCATGTCTCCGTAAATTTGTTAATTTTAAATCATCAGACAATCAAAGACATTTTTTCTTTCAAATTCGTTCAATTTGTTTTCTTTTGAAGTTGCGTCCTTATCTTTTTTCTTTTCTCCATAACTAGAACGGAGTCTAGCATGTAGGCTTTGAGGGCTGTTTTTCGTTTTCTCAAATGTTCCCGTCTCAAGGCAGTTACAATGTCCTTTTTTCTAAACTGCTGAAGCTTGCCGTTTTAACATTTTCTCAAAAGTCTCTTTTACATCTTCGTAGATAGCTCACCACTCGCCCAGGAGTTTGACCTGATCCCTGAAGGTATTTCTCGATTGTTTCCAAACCTTTTAGTTTTAGTTCCTCCTTTTTTTTTTAAGAGATCAGATTTAATTTAGTTTTTTTTTTCATCTCAGTATTTTGCTGTGCCTTCTCTTAATATCATCCGAATAAATCCACACCTGCGTTTCTAACTTAAAACTTCCTACAGACAACACTACAAAGGTTTAAAAAAACTTTCACCCTGTCTGAAAAGGTGGGTGGAGCTAAAACAAACAGACAGTTCCCCATTTTTCCAAACAGGCTTTCAGACACAGGAAAAATTCATTCCGCAGTCAAAAAATCACACAAGGTCTCTCACTCAACGACAAGACATTCACAAAAGTCTCTCTCTTTATTCAACAAAGCTGATTAATTGTTTGGCCGGCTCTATTTTTTTTGATCCATATGTCACTTAAGATAGTCACTATCAGCTTTTTTATGGCATTACGTAGTTACGCAAGTTACAATTAATGATTGGTTTTATTTGCCTTTTTAATAGCCGTGTTACCCATCTTCTTCGGGGCTATGAGGGTCTTGGGAACTCCCTTTAATTAGTGTTAGGTATGCAGGACGTTATTTATATCTATATGTCTTCCCTTGGCGCTGTACACTCGTACTACCACGCTTTGGGTCAATATGTCTCGTCCCTGCACCGTGCGCTCATACCGCTTCGGGTCAATAGACCTTCCTCTATATCTTCCCTTGCGTCGTACCCTTGCACTGCCGTGCTACCTCCACACGCGCGCATGTTATGATGTGCCTTTTGACCCCCTTCCACCCTTAGATCATCCCTGTCCTCCGTCTCCGTCCCTCCTGGACCTGCTACAAATGGTTCTTTGTACAGATGTCCTTCCCTTGCAGTTTACAATGCCACAGCTCTAACTTGAAGGTGGTAAATTAAAACAGACTCACCCCAACAGCTGGGTCATTGTTCCATTCGGGAAGTCTGTACCCTGCTCGCAGCACCAAATGTAAGGGGAAAACGGGAAGGCTTCTCCTCCCACGAGCGGGTCCCCTGATTTAGAGGGTCAACGCTCGCCCTAACCCGCGTAACAGCCCCCGGAGTTAGCAGACAGAGACGGATGGCAAGGTATAACGATCTTTATTTACGAACGTCCGGGAGCATCTCCACTCACAGGTGGCTGTGATGAGAGGTGTTCCTGGACGTTCGTAAATAAAGATCGTTATACCTTGCCATCCGTCTCTGTTTGCTAACTCCGGGGGCTGTTACGCGGGTTGGGGCGAGCGTTGACCCTTTATATCAGGAGGCCCGCTCGTGGGAGGAGAAGCCTTCCCGTTTTCCCCTTACAACCTGCATAATAACGCTTCGTGTTTCATGCACAAGGACCCTCAGGTCTTTCCGTACTGCAGCACTTTGCAATTTTTCTCCATTTAAATTATAATTTGCTTTTCTATTTTTTCTGCCAAAGTGGATAACCTCACATTTTCCCATATTATACTCCATCTGCCAAATTTTTGCCCACTCACTTAGCCTGTCTTTATCCCTTTGCAGATTTTGTTTGTCCTCCTCACAATTTGCTTTCCCACCCATCTTTGTACCATCAGCAAACTTGGCTACATTACACTCGCTCCCTTCATCCAAGTCATTAAGATAGATTGTAAATAGTTGAGGACCCAGCACCGATCCCTGCGGCACCCTTCTAGTCACTGTTTGCCAACCAGAAAATGATACATTTATCCAGACTCTGTTTTCTGTTAGTTAGCCAATCCACTATCTATGCTAATATATTACCCCCAACCCCATGAACTTTTATCTTGTGCACCTTATCGAATGCCTTCTGGAAATCCAAATACACATCCACTGGTTCCCCCTTATCCACTGTGCTTGTTACATCCTTAAAGAACTCTCAGCAAATTTGTCAAACATGATTTCCCTTTCATAAAACCATGCTGATTCTGCTTGATTGAATGCTTTTCCAAATATCCCGCTATTGCCTCCTTAATAATGGACTCCAGCATTTTCCCAACGACAGATGTTAGGCTAACTGGTTTAGTTTCCTGCTGTTTGTCTGCCTCCTTTTTAAAACAGGGGCGTTACATTTGCAATTTTCCAATCCGCTGGGACTGCCCCAGAATCCAGGGACTATTGGTAGATTACAACCAATGCATCCACTATTTCTACAGCCACCTCTCTCAAGGCCTGAGGATGTAAGCCATCAGGTCCAGGGTACTTGTCCGCCTTTAGTCCCAATATTTTACCAAGTACTACTTCATTAGTGATAGTGATTGTATTAAGTTCCTCCCTCCCTATAGCCCCTTGATTATCTACTATTGGGATGTTTTTAGTGTCTTATACCGTGAATACCGATTCAAAATATTTGTTCCAACGTCTCTGCCATTTCCCTGTTCTCCATTATTAATTCCCCAGTCTCATCCTCTAGGGGACCTACAGTTACTTTAGCCACTCTTTTCCTTTTTATGTACCTGTAGAAACTTTTACTGTCTGTTTTTATATTTTGTGCTAGTTTACTTTCATAATCTATCTTCCCTCTCCTCATTTTTTGCTGACTTTTACATTTCCCAATCCTCTGGCCTCCCACTAGTCTTGGCCACATTGTATGCCCTTGTTTTCAATTTGATACCATCCCTTACTTAGCCACGGATAGTTATCCCTTCTCTTACAGTCTTTCCTTCTCATTGGGATATATTTTTGTTGTGAGTTATTAAATAGCTCCTTAAATGTCTGCCACTGCTCACCAACCGTCCCATACTTTAATCTATTTTCCCAGTCCACTTTAGCCAACTCTGCCCTCGTACCTTTATAGTCTCCTTTATTTAAGCTTTGGACATTGGTTTGAGAACCAACTTTCTCACCCTCGAACTGAATTTGAAATTCAACCATGTTATGGTCACTCATTCCGAGAGGATCCTTTACTATGCGATCATTTATTAATGGCACTTTTATGTCTGTCCCCTTGTTCTCCATTCCAGTTTATCAAAAGAATGAAGTCCAAGAGTTTAGCAAAAAACAAATAAAGATAAATATTTGTTAACTTTTACTTAAAAGTTTAATTAAAACCTACTCAAACTCATGCAGTTTGTATACAAATCATTTTCAAAAACACAAACTGAAATACTGTCATACAGAGACAAAATGTAATTTTCCCATTGAGAAAAATAACAGACCAAGTATAAACAAAAATGACAATGTGCATTTAATTAGTCTGTGTTTGAAATAGATCAGTGTTATTTTCTGTCTTTCTTTCTCACACACAGACAGCCTCACTGTTTAAAAAATCCTCAATATAAACATTATCTGAATAAAGCTCTAACTTTTCTTCAAATAATTTTGAAAAACAAGCAGATATTGTTAGAGGCTGAAAAGAAGAATTATATCTGTTGGGCTAACTAAATACTACTAATTCACAACTGGGAAACTGTGCACATTTTATATGTCCAGCCTGCAGCATCTGCTATCAGTTAAATAGAGTCGCAGCTCTGGGCAAAATATCACAGCCAAGGCCAGGCTTTGGAGAGAGGCTCAGACCTTCAAATAAAAACGTTAATGATGGTATTAAAATGCACACAAGACAATTTAATGGGTAAATGTAATCAGGTTATTGTGAAAATATGTAACTTTTTTGCTTTTTGAGTTCTGTTTAAAACTTTATTTTGGACATTAGAAATTTCAGTCACTGAGAAAAAATTGAGTAAAGTAATTCGATTGGCTCACTTTTTCAAACATACTTTCTATGTTTCTATACTCTTTTATTGGCATGTTCTCATGCATATTCATTTAGGATTGGTTATTTTCATAAGTCCTTAATAGTTTCTGACTGGCAGTTTTCCAGCTGCTTTCTCTGCTTTTGATTTTGTATGTTCCCTACTCCTTCAGTTGTGATTTGCTGCTGTATAAAATTTGAGCCAATCAACAAAGTATCAAGGCAAAGGTGTGACAACAGGAAATAATTGTGACAAACAGGAAGAGCATATCAGACAAAAGACTTTTAATATATTATATACAGGGAAATAAATAAATATAAAGGTCACTAATTTATGAATACAAGAATAATCAAGACCACTGATTGTTCATTTTCCTCTGAAAACTAATCACAAAATTCAATCCCCAAAACACCAATACAAGAACAATTTGACTAATTCAGTCAGCATAAATCAATGCCACTGATAACACATGGTGCAGGAATAACACCCTGTATTATAAAACAGCATATCCACTGATTCACTGCAAGCAATGCCACCAGAGACCTCCGATATATATACATGTCAGACCTGTCTAACATACTTCAGGTAGCACGCATGTAAGTTTCGGTGTTACATTTTTTTTTAATAAGAAGGCCCATTATTACAAACTTCCCCTGCAACAGAAACTACCCTCTGATTGACCTCAGGATCTTTCTAAGAGCCATTGGCCTATAATTGATGTCAGGAAAGATCTATATTGCAGTTAGACCTGTGGCCTTAAAGGGAAACACATCACACAGATATACCGTAGCAGCAGAATATATTAAGCACTACATGGTATAGCGCTCCTGTCAATAAAGAGGACAATAATCACCATTCCTTTTTTCTGTTTGGTATTTATCATCTGACTTGTATTTTAGGTTTTGCCAATGAAAACATTACCTTTTTAAAGTAAAATCCCAGGGAGTGGGGACTGTTGTCAGCGATAGGTTATCAAACCTGAGCAAGCTCATGTTACTGATATAGCGCAGTTTAAGCATATTAATAATTCAAGGATGTAGGTGATTTGTACTGGCAAAAGATGTATAACACACACGCGTGTAACTTAGTCTGTTTCCAAAAACTGTAGTCATTTATAAATACTGTAGTTTGCATTTGTTAATTGAGAAAATGCCTGATACAATCAGCTACAATTACCAATAAATTGCTCCTGCCGCTCTTTACCTTGTATCCAGTTGCCAGTGAAGCCTCACAGAAATCAATGTTAAGGTCTTTGCTATTTATTGTCCTGGGGCCAATATTTATCCCTCAATCAACATAACAAAAACAGATTATCTGGTCATTATCATATTGCTGTTTGTGGGGGCTTTATGTGCGCAAATTGGCTGCTGTATTTCCCACATTACAACAGTGACTACACGCCAAAAGTACTTCATTGGCTGAAAAGCGCTTTGATACATCCGGTGGTTGTGAAAGGCGCTATATAAATGTAAGTCTTTCTTTCTTGTATTATCTTAATGGCCTAATTGTGGGTGTTAGGGGAATTATCTGCAAGTTTGTGCACAATACCAACATATGTGTGATGTTAGGACTGTAGAGGGGACCAAACTACTGCAAGCATACCTAGATATGTTGCAGGAATGGGCATGAGTAATGCTAAATACAAAAAAACCCTACAGGGAATGGAAGTAAAGTGAAAGAAACAGACTTGGGTGTCCTTGTTCATAACTCTTTAAAGGTTCATGACTAATGCAGTGAAGCGATACCCAAAAGCAAGTAGGTGCTGGGCTGCACCACTGAACTATTCAATAAAGAATGGAACACGCCATTTTGTCCTTTACAAGACCTCGGTGAGGCCGCCTTTTGAATACTGTAAATCAGTGTCAGAGCAGTGGGAGGCATTCAAGGAGGAGATCCGTAGGGTTCAAGCCAAATAAGAGGACGTCCATGGGATGGATTCCCAGATTGGCTTAAAATGCTGGGTCTAAACACAGAATTTGGGTGATTTGACTGAGATTTTTAAAATAATCAAGAGACTAGAAAGAGTAGGAGTAAACGGGTACTTTTCAGAATGGCAGGCAGTGACTAGTGGAGTGCCGCAAGGTTCTGTGCTGGGGCCCCAGCTGTTTACATTGTACATTAATGATTTAGACGAGGGGATTAAATGCAGTATCTCCAAATTTGCGGATGATACTAAGTTGGGTGGCAGTGTGAGCTGCGAGGAGGATGCTATTAGGCTGCAGAGTGACTTGGATAGGTTAGGTGAGTGGGCAAATGCATGGCAGATGAAGTATAATGTGGATAAATGTGAGGTTATCCACTTTGGTGGTAAAAACAGAGAGACAGACTATTATCTGAATGGTGACAGATTAGGAAAAGGGAAGGTGCAACGAGACCTGGGTGTCATGGTACATCAGTCATTGAAGGTTGGCATGCAGGTACAGCAGGCGGTTAAGAAAGCAAATGGCATGTTGGCCTTCATAGCGAGGGGATTTGAATACAGGGGCAGGGAGGTGTTGCTACAGTTGTACAGGGCCTTGGTGAGGCCACACCTGGAGTATTGTGTACAGTTTTGGTCTCCTAACTTGAGGAAGGACATTCTTGCTATTGAGGGAGTGCAGCGAAGGTTCACCAGACTGATTCCCGGGATGGCGGGACTGACCTATCAAGAAAGATTGGATCAACTGGGCTTGTATTCACTGGAGTTCAGAAGAATGAGAGGGGACCTCATAGAAACGTTTAAAATTCTGATGGGTTTAGACAGGTTAGATGCAGAAAGAATGTTCCCAATGTTGGGGAAGTCCAGAACCAGGGGTCACAGTCTGAGGATAAGGGGTAAGCCATTTAGGACCGAGATGAGGAGAAACTTCTTCACCCAGAGAGTGGTGAACCTGTGGAATTCTCTACCACAGAAAGTAGTTGAGGCCAATTCACTAAATATATTCAAAAGGGAGTTAGATGAAGTCCTTACTACTCGGGGGATCAAGGGTTATGGCGAGAAAGCAGGAAGGGGGTACTGAAGTTTCATGTTCAGCCATGAACTCATTGAATGGCGGTGCAGGCTAGAAGGGCTGAATGGCCTGCTCCTGCACCTATTTTCTATGTTTCTATGTTTCTATGTACACACTGACAAATTGTTACATTTTGATAGGTTGGGGAGCATAGAACTAGGTTAGATGTTAGACAGTTCTTTTCTCAGAAAATTGTTGACCTATGGAATAAGTAAGCGTCTCATGCAGATTC
Source organism: Pristiophorus japonicus (assembly GCF_044704955.1). NCBI lineage: Eukaryota > Metazoa > Chordata > Chondrichthyes > Pristiophoridae > Pristiophorus > Pristiophorus japonicus. The sequence continues at coordinate 519,349 of NW_027253750.1, forward strand.
ACTGTGCACCTTCAGGGAGCTAGATGGGTTCCTGGCTGGGGTGGAGATTACATCATACAAAAGTTAGATACCAAGTAACATTACTCAATGTTAATGTAATCGGGACTAGTTTACATAGAAAATAGGTGCAGGAGTAGGCCATTCGGCCCTTCGAGCCTGCACCTCCATTCAATGAGTTCATGGCTGAACATGCAACTTCAGTACCCCATTCCTGCTTTCTCGCCATACCCCTTGATCCCTCGAGTAGTAAGGACTACATCTAACTCCTTTTTGAATATATTTAGTGAATTGGCCTCAACAACTTTCTGTGGTAGAGAATTCCACAGGTTCACCACTCTCTGGGTGAAGAAGTTTCTCCTCATCTCGGTCCTAAATGGCTTACCTCTTATCCTTAGACTGTGACCCCTGGTTCTGGACTTCCCCAACATTGGGAACATTCTTCCTGCAGCTAACCTGTCTAAACCCGTCAAAATTTTAAACATTTCTATGAGATCCCCTCTCATTCTTCTGAAATCCAGTGAATACAAGCCCAGTCTTTCTTGATATGTCAGTCCCGCCATCCCGGGAATCAGTCTGGTGAACCTTCGCTGCACTCTCTCAATAGCAAGAATGTCCTTCCTTAAGTTAGGAGACCAAAACTGTACACAATACTCCAGGTGTGGCCTCACCAAGGCCCTGTACAACTGTAGCAACATCTCCCTGCCCCTGTACTCAAATCCCCTCGCTATGAAGGCCAACATGCCATTTGCTTTCTTCACCACCTGCTGTACCTGCATGCCAACCTTCAATGACTGATGTATCATGATACCCAGGTCTCGTTGCACCTCCCCTTTTCCTAATCTGTCACCATTCAGATAATAGTCTTGTCTCTCTGTTTTTACCACCAAAGTGGATAACCTCACATTTATCCACATTATACTTCATCTGCCATGCATTTGCCCACTCACCTTACCTATCCAAGTCACTCTGCAGCCTCATAGCATCCTCCTCGCAGCTCACACTGCCACCCAACTTAGTGTCATCCGCAAATTTGGAGATACATTTAATCCCCTTGTCTAAATCATTAATGTACAATGTAAACAGCTGGGGCCGCAGCACAGAACCTTGCGGTACCCCACTAGTCACTGTCTGCCATTCTGAAAAGTACCCATTTACTCCTACTCTTTGCTTCCTGTCTGCCAACCAGTTCTCAATCCACGTCAACATACTACCCCCAATCCCATGTGCTTTAACTTTGCACATTAATCTCTTGTGTGGGACTTTGTCGAAAGCCTTCTGAAAGTTCAAATACACCACATCAACTAGTTCTCCCTTGTCCACTCTACTGGAAACATCCTCAAAAAATTACAGAAGATTTGTCAAGCATGATTTCCCTTTCACAAATCCATGCTGACTTGGACCTATCATGTCACCTCTTTCCAAATGCGCTGCTATGACATCCTTAATAATTGATTCCATCATTTTACCCACTACCGATGTCACCTTGGGATTGGCTTGGAATTTCCCAGGTATTTTTCCCTGATTGGCCATGGGTTTTTATCTGGTTTATCCTCTTCCAGGAAAGTGTATGAACCTGGGAGGATAGGGAATATCTTAATTGTGAATAAGGCGCATGACTGTGTAGAACAGGCTGGATAGACCAGCTGGTCTTTTTCTGTCTGGTATTTTTCATATGTTCATAGAAGAACGCAGATCATAGGGCTATACAAGTGTTTAACATTATGAAAGGATGGGACAGGGTGCTGAGAAGCCGTTTGTTTCCAATAGTTGAGGGCCTAGAACGAGGGTCCATTGATACAAGATTAAATGTAAGAGACTGAGAATAGAGGGCAGGAGAAACTTCCTGGGTTAGTGGTGGAGGCAAAAACGATGTCAACATTCAAGACTAGACTGGAGCGGTGGATGAGGAAACATAGGCTGAAGGAATATGGAAACACGGTGAGTCAATGTGATTTCAAGTATTTGCTTGCATGGATGGTTAATGCCAACATGGACTGGTTGGGCCGAATGGCCCATTTCAATGTTGTAACTTCTATGTATGTATTTCTAAGTACAATGTTAAAATATAGCTTTGGAGCTGCACAGTAGTGTCAGCTCCCCTCGATCTGCTTTCAGGTCTTGAGCCTGAATTCCAGTAGCGTATCTGAGTTTAAAACACCCTCTCCTCTTGGTGCTGACCCTTGCAGGAGTACAAGCTCCACAGGCATGTCATAGAAACACAGAAATTTACAGCGCAGAAGGAGGCCATTTTGGCCCATCGTGTCCGCGTCGGCATAGTCATTCTTCATGTGTAAGCCTGTCCTTATGCAAAATGCCCACACATGCACATTCCAGCAGGGGTCACTGGATGACAAGGATGGTTTTCTCTCACGAGCCCAGCAATTGGTATTACAATGAGATTGAACATCTTTCATCCCATTATCTCTTGAATAGTGAACTTGAGTCAAGACTAAATGTCCCCATCACATGTCAAACGATAAGGTGGTGGTTTTTGGGTATCCAGATGTCATCATTGAGAACTTATTGCTGTTGTTCAAAGGTTTAGTCACTTGGATGTATCAGGCATGGCCACAAGACTGTTAAATATTTGGTGGTTTGCAAAGTATGGGACTTTTTATGAGTTTGCAGAGTTCATTCCAGTAACCCGCCTTCCAGATTTCTACCCTCCTCTCTTGAAGGTGCTGGCTTTTGCTGGGCTACGATTCCACAAGCAACTGGCAGTCTCTGCTACTTCACACGGTGACAATTATTGATATGCATAGCCTGGACACTGTCAGTTGACTATTCAACCATCGGGTCATGCCTGATCATGTCATCATCGATGTCCAGACAGGGGTCACAAGATAGTGATTTGAATTGGGAATCACTCCTGAACCCAAGGGTACTGAGGCTAATTGTAACAACCCTACGGTGACCTGGTTAAGGTCAGCTAAGGACTCAACTGTAACAACTTGCATTTATATAGTGCCCCTAACATAGCAAATGCCCAAAACACTTCACAGCAGAAAAAACGGCACCGAGCAATAATACCTCTTGTCTCTTGTACTCCATGCCCTTATTTATAAAACCCAAAATGCTACCGGTCTTTAATCTGCCATGGTTATATGGTTTTATTCAGCCATACTCAAATTTGGCTCTGGTCTTGAAGTCAGAAGGTTGTGAGTTTAAGTCCCTCTCTAGACTTGAGCACAGAATCTCAGCTGATACTTCAGTGTTGCACTGTCAGCGGCACTGTCTTTCGGATGAGACTTTAAACCGAGGTCCCATCTGTTGCTCAGGTGGAGGTGAAAGATCCCAAGGCACTATTCTCAGAACAGGTGGCCGGACCAACATTCATCCCTCAACCAACATCACCAAAACCAAATTATATGATCATTTATCTCATTGCTGTTTGTGGTACCTTCGTGTGCACAAATTGGTTGCTACATCACAACAGTGACTGGTTGTGAAGCACTTTGGGTCGCCTTGAGATGTGAAATGCACTATAAAAATACAAAATCCCTTTTCATAGAAACATAGAAAATAGGTGCAGGAGGAGGCCATTCGGCCCTTCTAGCCTGCACCGCCATTCAATGAGTTCATGGCTGAACATGCAACTTCAGTATCCCATTCCTGCTTTCTCGCCCTAGTAGTAAGGACTTCATCTAACTCCTTTTTGAATATATTTAGTGAATTGGCCTCAACAACTTTCTGTGGTAGAGAATTCCACAGGTTCACCACTCTCTGGGTGAAGAAGTTCCTCCTCATCTCGGTCCTAAATGGCTTACCCCTTATCCTTAGACTGTGTCCCCTGGTTCTGGACTTCCCCAACATTGGGAACATTCTTCCTGCATCTATCCTGTCTAACCCCGTCAGAATTTTAAACGTTTCTATGAGGTCCCCTCTCATTCTTCTGAACTCCAGTGAATACAAGCCCAGTTGATCCAGTCTTTCTTGACAGGTCAGTCCCGCCATCCCGGGAATCAGTCTGGTGAACCTTCGCTGCACTCCCTCAATAGCAAGAATGTCCTTCCTCAGGTTAGGAGACCAAAACTGTACACAATACTCCAGGTGTGGCCTCACCAAGGCCCTGTACAACTGCAGCAACACCTCCCTGCCCCTGTACTCAAATCCCCTCGCTATGAAGGCCAACATGCCATTTGCTTTCTTAACCGCCTGCTGTACTTGTACTTTCAAACAATTATATTATTTGAACCCCAGGTCCCTCTGTTCATTTGCACCCTTCCAAGTCTAGATTCTCCAAATGTAAATTGAAACTTAAATGGAAGAAAATCAAAATAGTTTTGTGCTGACAATTAGTGCAGAGGTACAGCTTGGGGCCATTAGTAGCTTGCCTCTCATTCATCTGTGGCCCTTGGCTGCTCCATGTAGCTCTGGTCTTCCTTTTATGGCCTTACTGGCCTGTGCTGTTGCCTGAGCTGGAGGATAAGTGCTGTTCTCTCTCCTTTTCATGCTCTCCAGCAAAGAAAAAACGACAGGGGAGTGTTATTCTTTCCTCTGACTGAAAAGATCTGATCACAAGTGATCTTTACAGTGAGTAAAGCTATTCTGTCTCTCTTAATATAGTCATCCAGAACAACATTAACAATTAGTTCACCTAACAGGTTTTTTAAATGATTCCAGAATTTTTGTCTCTGCCCAAGTGTTGATCACTCGCTGGGTCAAGATGAATTCCAGTCCTAAAGTTTCCCTTTACTAGTTTGAATCTGTGTCCACCTGTCCTCCTCCCACTATGTATTTTAAAGTAGTGTTCAGCATTAACCTAATCCATACCATTTACAATCTTGTATACTTCTATCAGATCACCTTTCAGATGCCTTTTTTTCTCGGCTGAAAAACCTAAGCCTCAGAACATAAGAATTAGGAACAGGAGCAGGCCATCTAGCCCCTCGAGCCTGCTCTGCCATTTAACAAGATCATGGCTGATCTGGCCGTGGACTCAGCTCCACTTACCCGCCCGCTCCCCGTAACCCTTAATTCCCTTATTGGTTAAAAATCTATCTATTTGTGACTTGAATACATTCAATGAGCTAGCCTCAACTGCTTCCTTGGGCAGAAAATTCCACAGATTCACAACCCTCTGGGAGAAGAAATTCCTTCTCAACTCGGTTTTAAATTGGCTCCCCCGTATTTTGAGGCTGTGCCCCCTAGTTCTAGTCTCCCTTACCAGTGGAAACAACCTCTCTGCCTCTATCTTATCTATCCCTTTCATTATTTTAAATGTTTCTCTAAGATCACCCCTCATCCTTCTGAACTCCAACGAGTAAAGACCCAATCTACTCAATCTATCATCATAAGGTAACCCCCTCATCTCCGGAATCAGCCTCGTGAATTGTCTCTGTACCCCCTCCAAAGCTAGTATATCCTTCCTTAAGTAAGGTGACCAAAACTGCACGCAGTACTCCAGGTGTGGCCTCACCAATACCCTGTACAGTTGCAGCAGGACCTCCCTGCTTTTGTACTCCATCAACCCCTGACCCCTGACACTTGGGGATCACCCCCATAGCTCTTCTCTGAACCATGTCCAGTGGTTGAATGTCTCCCTTGTTTCTCGGTGACCAGAACTAAACAGTGCTCAAGGTGTGGTCTGGCTAGAGCATAACTTGGTCTGCGTTGTATTTTACGGTTTTGGCTATCCAGTTCAACATTCGATTGCCTTTGGGACAGTCTGAGTGACACTGGGCTCTTTTCAATCAGCAAGAGAATGAGTGACTGCCGGATGGAATAGCAGTACAGCAGGCAGCACAAGGCTGCATTTCTCTTACAGCTGATGGCAAACATGACTTGAGCCCCACATGGCATGCTTGGCTCTGAATACCACCAGGGTAACTCGGGATGGGCAATAAATGCTGCCTCGTCAGTGTCGCACACATTCCATGCGCAAATAAAGAAAGCACACAGTTCTCCCTGCACTTTACAAAGGCGCTGATTAACCTCCTTTCAGTGTCAATTCAGACCCTTTTTTGAACTGCTGCCAGCTCTCTTTCTGGCCAGTATATGGAAAAGTAAATGGGGCCACAGATGTCAAGAACCCAGTACAGCATTACTTTCCTGAAACTGGCGCAGCAACATTAAAGTGCTTTACCTTGCTAAACAGGTAACTGCACGTGTGCTGTACCCGCTTCAGTTATACTGTGACTGACAAGGAAATGTTGGTGAGAGACCATTTTGAGATTTGTCCTTATACGTACTGACACAGGTGAGATGGTTAAGAGTCGCAGGGGCACTATTGTGCACTTCTACAGTTGGACTGAAAGAAACAGCACAGCATTCGTCCAAACCTTCACGCGAGTATCCAGCCAGTTACTCTATGACTCTAAGTGAGGGGTTGGTCTCTGCCTGATCTGTGCATCATTCATTCTGTGTGAAGGGTTGGTTCAGTCTTTGCCTGACCTGTGTGTTTCATTAACTGTGTGTGAAGGTGGTGTTACTCTACTCTATCTCCTTCGAAGTTCCTACAAACCTTGAATGCCTATTTCCAAGAATCAAGATCTGTTCTCTGGTTTCCATAATACCACATTCTCAGCTCTAAGCACTTGGTCCAAGAAATGACTGAATACAATAATCAGTATGAAGAGCTTCCTGTTTATAGTTACACACAAACAAAATATAATTTGTGAATTGATTAAATGGTTAGTTTCCGTGTTGCCAGTCCTTAAATGGATGGCGTTGAGTTTCCATCCTGACAAGGTCCAAATTCCTGGAAATGAAAATGAAAAGGGTAAAATGTACCATCAGTGTAATGTATTTGCTTTGTGGGTTCTTTGCTTAAGAATTCATAGCAACACATTGCTATTAAGAACTAGTTGGTTTATTAGCAAAAGGTTTAACAATCACACTACACATTACCGGTTCATCCACCGGGCTCACAACCACCTGCCTCATCCTCTATCTCACAGGTGCATACGTTACAATCAGCATCAGAATCTTTTTTTGGCCAATTTTCTCCCTTTCCTCTCCTGACAAAGGTTAATAGAGGCCAGGAACTTTCTGGTATCTCATTTCAGTGGCCATTCTTCATATCTGAGCCTGGACAATTAGTGTTGGCAGACTATTCCAAGGTGGGGAACATGACAGCCAATCCTGTCCTCAACTGACACGCACTTTCCAGCAGGGTTCAAGGAGATGATTATTATTTGAATGGGGAGAAACTACAACATGCTGCGGTGCAGAGGGACCTGGGGGTCCTTGTGCATGAATCCCAAAAAGTTAGTTTGCAGGTGCAGCAGGTAATCAGGAAGGCGAATGGAATGTTGGCCTTCATTGCGAGAGGGATGGAGTACAAAAGCAGGGAGGTCCTGCTGCAACTGTATAGGGTATTGGTGAGGCCGCACCTGGAGTACTGCGTGCAGTTTTGGTCACCTTACTTAAGGAAGGATATACTAGCCTTGGAGGGGGTACAGAGACGATTCACTAGGCTGATTCCGGAGATGAGGGGGTTACCTTATGATGATAGATTGAGTAGACTGGGTCTTTACTCCTTGGAGTTCAGAAGGATGAGGGGTGATCTTATAGAAACATTTAAAATAATGAAAGGGATAGACAAGATAGAGGCAGAGAGGTTGTTTCCACTAGTCGGGGAGACTAGAACTAGGGGGCACAGCCTCAAAATACGGGGGAGCCAATTTAAAACCGAGTTGAGAAGGAATTTCTTCTCCCAGAGGGTTGTGAATCTGTGGAATTCTCTGCCCAAGGAAGCAGTTGAGGCTGGCTCATTGAATGTATTCAAATCCCAGATAGATAGTTTTTTAACCAATAAGGGAATTAAGGGTTATGGGGAGCGGGCGGGTAAGTGGAGCTGAGTCCACGGCCAGATCAGCCATGATCTTTTTAAATGGCAGAGCAGGCTCGAGGGGCTAGATGGCCTACTCCTGTTCCTAATTCTTATGTTCTTATGACTCCTAACCTAGGGTTAATGAAACAAATTGTAGCACTCCAACTACTGCCCTCGCTGAGATCAGCTAACTATGCACAAACCAGGAATGGAACCATGGACCCACTGCTCTATGGCTCAGTTAACCAGCTGAGCAGATTGGAACCCTTAATGACAAATGGAGATATGTGTAGGGGAAGTGGCTATGAATGATGCAGTAATTCAAATCGCACCATTAACATTGCAAAGAGTTCCAGGGTGTTTCACAGTTGGGTGTTAGATTCGAGCAGGACTAGAAGGGAAGTCAGGGAGGTGACTAAATGCTCAGTCGATAAATTAGGTTTTAAGGAGAATTTTGAAGATGGGCAAGGAAGAAATAAGATGGGGGGGAAGAGAAGAGTTACAAAGTGCGTGGGAGAGATATCTGAGGGCTGTTACAGATGGTGATAGGTGGGCGGGATTTGATGGAGGATAGGATGTAGACAGTAGAGTTCTGGATTAATTTAAGCTCATGTGCAGCGGAACTTGGATCAAACCTTCCTCACAAGCAGTGGACAACCATCAACCGCCTCAGAACCGGTCAGTCGATGCTGCCATCTTCTCCACAGGTGGACGATTAAAGCCTCCACATCCTGCGACTGTGGAGCTCCTAATCAGACCCTGGAGCATTGAGCACTGCCCTCAAAGTGAATTTGCAGGCAGCCTACAAGATATCCATGTTGTTACACTGGAAGATTTGGCCTGGATATCCAACTTGGATATTGACGTTTGATTTGCTTTGCTACTACCAAACGAAAGAAGTGGAAGTGAGAATAGTTAAGTATGCATAGTGATGGATAGGATCGAGGGTTTGAAGTTAAGTTCTTGGGTCTAGGAGAACATTGAGGTTGTTCACCATCGACTTGAGCTTCAAGGACAGGAATGGGAATGTGTAGAGGCTCAGGGTGTGGAGTTACTGGCTGAACAGGTTAGAATCGGTCTTTCCAATGTTAACTGCAAAAAGATGTTGGACAGGATTTTCTGGTCCTTTGCGCTCTGGCTTTCGCCCTGCGGTGTGAAAGGCGGTGTTCAGGTCTCCTGCGCCCCGCTGTGATCCTCGGGTCCGGTTTTGTGGCAGCGCGGAGCAGCACCGCCGGGAAGAGCTGCACCGGGTGTGCAACGCCTCTCGTTGCGACATCGGCAGGAGTTTGGACTTTTCCCCGATCTGTCCGGCCAGAAGTGCGCCCACAATGACCCCTGGGAAATCAGTGCGGTTCAGCATAGCCGGCGGCAGAGAGGAAGGTAAAGTGCTCCGAAGGTAAGTGCCAGTGTTTGTTCTTTTAATTTTTTAGCGATTTGTGTTGTGGTGGTGTGGGCAATGTTTTGGGAATGTTTTTGTGCTTTTCTTTTTAAGGCTCCAACGCCTTCCTTGGTACTGCACACCCTTACCAAACGCAAACTATTCCCGGCCGGTAACTTTCTCGCCCCGAAAACAGAAAAGCCTAAAATCCAGCCTGTTGTTTATCCACTACTTTAGTAAGTATCGGCAATCAGACGGCACAGCGACAGTTATCGAATCGCGGCTGATGGGAAGAGGTAAAACAGTGTATCATTGGCCCATATATGAAAACTTACCTCAAGCTTAGGGGCAACATATGGATGAGAATTAAGATAAGGCCCAGGGTAGAACCGGCGCCTAGGGTAATTGTTCGCCAATATCTCTGTGACGTGGATCACTCACCTCATTTTATGCAGTCACTTTTTGCTACGTCTAAAATGAAACAGAAATATGAATTAGAGTGAACAGTTGCTGTCGGAATTTGTTAAATTAAACTTCAAAAATTTAGAAAACAGAATCAGTGTTTAGATACTGCATAATGCATAAGCCAGCATGAACACAACAGACAAGATTGGTCTTGAAAACATTGGATGCAGTTTATGTTCCTCCCGAATTAATGTTTTTAATTAAAAATTAATCCAAATGAATTCACTGCAGTCTGAATTAAAAGTAACAGAAAAGCTCAACTGCTGCTGAAGCTCGAACTGGCAGCAACTGGTGACGTGCTCCCCTCAGCTGCTGAGAAGTTAAGATTCCTTCTCTGAGTTATACTCGGAAGGTCCCAAGCTTGATCCCAATCTGTATTGAGTGAGCTGTTCTCAGCCAAGGCAGCAATTGGGTGCTACGAATGGCTTCAGCAGTTATCTTCTGCACGTGTGATTATTGGCTGAAGAGAGCATGAGGTTTGTTTGTAATCTCTTTCACAACCTCACGACGTACCAAAGCGCTTTACAGCCAATGAAGTACTTCTGAAGTGTAGTAACTTGGGTGATGTAGGAAATATGGCCCCCCAGTTGCACAAACAGCAATGTGATAATGAGTGCTCTCTCAGTACTGCACTGGCAGTGTCATCCAAGATTTTGCTGTTGGACTTGAACCCACAGCTTTCTGACTCAGAGGTGACTGTGCTGCCCCACTGAGCCACTCGCTGCCTGGATTTGTAAATGAAAAATGGCAATTCTGGTGAGGTACCCAGGAGCAGCCACTGCCCATGGTACCTTACCTCAGTAAGGGAGTGAATGCCTTCAGAATAGAAGGGGGGGAAAGGAATGACCGAAGCTGCAGATGCCTCGTTGCAGTGTCTCTGATCTCCTAATCAAAGGATAGCTTTTGCATGGAGGAAGGAACAATGGAAAAATAACCCAAATAAATAAGTAATTAAATAAATAAAGCACGCCTCATTTAGTAGCACTCCTACCAGAGTTCAGAAAGCTGTGGGTTTGAGTCTACTCCAGGAGTTTGAGCTCATAATCGTGACAGACACTCCAGTGCTATACTGACAAGAGTCCTGCAGTGTTGGAGGTGCTGTCCTTTGGAAGAGATAAAGTGAGATCCCGACTACCTGTACTGATGGTTCATGTGAGTTTAAAGGTTCCATGATACTATTCAAAGATAAGCTGGGGAGTTCTCTTGGTGTCCTGGACAACATTCCTCCCATAACCAACACCACCAAAAACAGATTAACTGATCATTCATCTCACTATTGTTTGTGGGATCTTACTGTGTGCTTAACGACTACCGCACATACAGAACAGCCACTGCAATTCATTGTATGTGAAGCACTTTGAGAATTTCTGAGAGATGTGATAAGGTGCGATATCAATGCAACTCTTTTTCTAATATACAAATGGTATGATCAGAGTATTGAAGCCGAGCTCTGAAACTGCAACTTCACATCTGTCATTTCCTCCAAGAATGTACATAATCAGTTGAGTTTGAAAAAAATTCCCATTTCCTTAGGGATCATGGCAATGCTTGCATCTTATAAATCAGACATTCCCACCTAACGTGGTGTGTACAATGTTTCTGCATAAAACTTACATTTTCTTTACAAACTTTCTCGGGCAAAAGAACCAGGCCAGTATCAGTAATATAATAATACCCACGATAACAGCTAAAATAACTGGAAAGAAAGGAAGAAAAAGGAGTTACCACAGCAGGAATTATAACTGGAGTTGTGTCAGTCCTGTGATCTATATAGCACCTGGCAGCTGCACAGTGCAGACACGTTAATAAACAACAGAATACTAAAAATACCCTTAATGAGGGGATGTTCGATTCATGAACTGTGCTTTATATACTCTACGAGTGCTACACTCCATTATGTAACAGGATTGACCCCCTTATCCTGATGGGGTGATAAGACACACAAATTTAGGCATTGGAATAAGGAAGCTGGTTTTGGTTATGTAGTCATGGGAAGATGGTTTGTACGGAGACCAGCTCCCCACTCTTAGTGTAGAAGTGAAAGAATGGGGCACGGACACACTGTCTAAAACTAGGTGACGTAAACATGCAGGTATAAATGCACACTACGTTGATGGATTGGGCCTGTATTCCAAACCTGTCTGTTGTAATCTATAACTGTATCCCTAATACATAACAGTTATGTGAAAAGAATATTCGTATTTAACTTGCCCCGGGTAGCTCACGTCCCATCAGCAACATGCAAGCAGTACTCGTGTTGGCAACAGCATGTTCTCTAATATAAAGGAGGTGAACTCTCTGAGCTTCGAACAGTATCCCAGTCCCGTCACCCTGTTGAAGAAAACGGGAGAGTTGGCACTGGGAAACTGCAGATCTCTATTTTAGTGCCACTCATCAGTAGCCCAGCTCTGCACCTTTGCATGTTAAAATTGCAAAGTGCTTGTTCCCAGGTATTTACCAATACTATCCCTTAACCAGCTCCTCTGCGTTGCTTCAGATTAAAGCTGCAACATTAGAAAGCAAGGGTAAGATCTCCTCACCACCCATGGTGCGAATTTATGGGACAGTGTGTTTGGTGATTTCTCCCATGGGATGACAGAAATTTCTAATTGTATGTGGAGACTGAATGAATCAGGAAGGGGCAGATATCTTTGAGTCCAAGATCCAATGCCAAGGTTGTGCTGAGTTTGCTAATGTCACCCAGGTCAGTGGTAGGGGAGCCACACTGTCTGTTGAAGCCCTGGGGTTAGGGAGCGGAAAGTCAGCAATGGTTCATTATACTGAGAGTGTGTGTGGAACCTGGGCGAATTCAAGATTGGGTTCGACTGTCATCTCCACCACAATCTGATGGTTTACTGACACTCGCCATCAAGGCTACACATGAAGAATGGCTACTGGGGTGAGGTCTGCTGGCGACGGGTGCCCAAAAAGGCCCAGCATCCTCAGGAGGAGGGGAGAAAATAAATAAGTTTAAACGAGGAAGAATGATCAAATACAACGCTGACACTGCAATCAGTGAACGATGTCCCTTTCCTAATGCTACTGTTTCCTCGAATATCCATTGATTATAGGAGCCATGACTGCACAAGCCAAACTGCTTACCTTTTCCAAGAATCTCACCCATTTTGTGTAGCATGTGACAAGATGCATCTAACATCTAACTTAAATGGCAAATGTAGGCTGAAGTTAGCCTCCGAGTGCCAACATGAACTCTTCCTGTAGAAATTACAATGCAGAAAGAGGCCATTTGGTCTTTTGTACCTGTGCTGGTGCTAGGTGTTCAACTGAAGCAGACAACTCTAATCCCATTTCTCTGTCCTTTTCCTGTATCCTTTCAAGTTCATCCTTTTCAAATACTTATACAATATTACCGTCTATGCCTGGGTTTCTGATAAAGGATTTCATGTTCTAATAATACTGTGTGAAAAAAAAAATCTTCTTTTACCCTTGACCTGATAAAAATAATCTTGCGCTTGTGTTTCTATTTGAGTTTTATTTATATCTGTAACCTCTCCTTCCTGGTATCATTCTATTGCGTCTTTGCTTACTCTTTCCATGGCTCTATCCCCTTCCTATAATAGGGTGCCCATAACAGCCTGTAATAGAACAGCTGTAGTACAACCAATGCTTTGTACAAGTTCAACATCACCTTCTTGCTCCTTCTATAAAGCTCAGAATCCCATTTACCTTTTCAACTTGCTCCCTCAATTTCTTCAAACTGTCAAGGACGTTGGCCTGGATTTTCCCATGGAGTGCATTGCCAGCAGGGTGGTACGTCCACCCTCCATGGAGAGGTTCCCACCCCTGGAGTCATTTGCACGTGGAAGGTGGGCAGCCGGCTCCGCTGGGGAGATGTGCCAGATTGGGGATTGACATTTGCAGCAGCAGGCCCCGGGAACTGGTGTAGTGGGAGGAACAGGCAGCCATTCAATTGCCTGCAAAAATATTTACATTTCCTTGATGATGGCTTGAGAGCATTTGCACTAGCCCGTCTTCATTGGAACCTGAGCCCTGTTAAATGACCTTACAATACTGGATGCTGGGGGGCTAACAATGTTCAATTGGAATTCAAACCTCGGTCCCGCCTGCTCTATAATGGTCAGCTACTTGCTAAATAAACATAAGCATTGGTGGAGCTGTATGGAGTGTTCATAGTTTCCAGCCACTTCACTACTCACTGATTATGATCATTCTGAAGCGTCTTTGGCCGACTATCCAATAATTATTATGCTCAATAACAGGCTCAATTACTTTATGGTTATGTGCATGATGGTGTGCATGACCAGTGTTGGTGTGGTGCTTATCAGCCTGCCTTATCTTTTCATCTTGTAGGTCTGGAAAAAAGAGAGAAAGGTTAGGTTGAACAACAATTAAAACTAGAATGACGCACTGTAATATTATCAAGCAGGTATGGGAATATGGACAAAAAGCCAAGAAAATGAAGATGGTGGATATCTGAAACAAAAACAGAAAATGCTGGAATCACGCAGCATGTGAGCATAGAGCGGTATCGACATTAACGCCTCTGTTCTCTCCACAGATGCTGTCTGACCTGCTCTGTGTTTCCAGCATTTTATGTTTTTGTTTTATGTATGTGAATACGTGTGTGCGTTTGAGTTCTGACTTACATTGAGTAAAGTCAGTGATTGGAAGATTTAGAATTTTGGGGACACTTTGATAAAATCTAACAATTTGAATACGAAACAAACCTTTTTTTTGACAAGTATCCTATCCCATACCACAGCTGACCATTTTGCAAGCAATTTTCACATCATTTTGGTAACTGAATTAGATCAAATAACAGCAGCTTCCCCCTGATAATGTATGATTTTATGTCCTCTTGTCTGCATCACTTCGATGTGTTCAGCTGATGCCCCCTGTGGGCCACAGCGCTGACCAATAAGCAGCAGGATGCCGGCACTTAATGAACCGATAAGTGGAAAATTGTGCTTGTTGTCAGCTCAAAACAATCTTTCTGTCTCTTAAATTCTTTGATCTTGGATCTCAAAGAAATGTTTTTTCTTTTTTACCCAATTTTCTCCTCTCCTGAAGGCGTTGACTAGTGATGGAGTACAGTTCCATGGGCACTTGCAGCTTTCCAGTACCTCGAACAAATTTCCTTTCTTTATGTGTGAGGCTGGACAGTGAGTGTCGGCAGGACATTTGATCAGTGGGCAGCACAGTCAAACCAGCTCCTGCTCCATACGCACACACACACACACACACACACACATTTTCTAGCAGGTGTCCCTGGATATTGATCAGAAGTGGCACCAATGCCAATAGTTGCATCCCTACTGCTGCGGAGCGGAGATTCACCAACTCAGCATAGACAAGGGATTGACCCCGAGAACATCTCATCTGTGTCACTAGCTATCACAGTGGGTACTGCATTTAGCCACTGTGCCATTGGGCGACTCAAAACCACCTGTATGTCTGTCTGGCACCCTCCCTCCACTTCCACCAACACAATGATTCGGGTCTGAATGATATGTACCTGTGATTTCCAATGATCAACTTGCAGTTCGGTTCATTTGTTTCAACTTCCTGAAGATGCCAGGAATCTAACAGCAACGTCCACTTAGTTTTTGTATAACTTGGCTGTTTTCTCTTTCATTAATACTATGCTGAGGTGCAATATTAATCAGTGAGGCAAAATGAGACACACTGGGGAGAAGAACTGCTGTACACAGAGTGATATTGTAAATATGCTCATGGTGATTTACTCTGGTTTGTACTTTTTTCTCAACACATTGACAATATCGTTGTACATAGGTCTTTCCCATTTACCCCCATGTGGTAAATATTCCATCCTGTTTATGGTATACAGGATCTCTTCCAAATAAGGCACCGAACAGCTAATTACTCAGCACTAGCCAACTGTAACAATCAGAACTCATTCCAAAAAATGACCTACTTCATAGTACTCCACGCTGTACAAGAAAGCCCACCATAACAAGACTAAAGGCTGGATTTTCGGGTGCATTGCGACCGTGTTTTCGCCGTGTTTTGACCCTCCGCGGCGAAAACCCAGTCACTAAGCCCAGTGGGGATCCCCGGTTCCTTGTTTGCGATGGCGATGGGAAGTGCCGCTGGGGAGAGCTGCGCCAGGGGTGTAACGACTCTGATTGCGTTACAGTCGGTACAGCCCTGCCAGCAGCAGTAAGATAGAAAACCTGAATAAAAAGGTAAGTTCATGTTTTTATTTTTTTTGCAGCGATTCATTAGGTAAGAGTCTTGGTAATGTTTTTTGAATGATTTTTTGAATGTTTTTTCCCCTCCCAAGGCCTTTCATGCAGCGCTCCCAACCCTGCACTAAGGTTGGCGAGGATCGCGTTTTGCGCCACAAATAAATGTGCAACGTCTTGGAGACCCCAAAGGCGGAAAGTTCGGCCCAAAATTGGTAATGCAGCGAAAACAGTAATTTTCACATATCGCTTACGTTTTCACCCAAAAACCCGAAAATCCAGCCCAAAAGCTTCCCTACTAAAAGCGCAAAAGTGGTTTACATTTTGCATAAAATAACATGAAGTTCAAACCTGCAGTTGTAGAATGCGTCAGCTGTGGCTCAGTGGGTAGCACTCTTACCACTGAATTAGAAGGTCGTGCGTTCAAGTCCCACTCCAGAAACTTGAGCACATTATCTAGGCTGACACTCGAGTGCAGTACTGAGGGAGTGCTGCATTGTTGGAGGTCTGCCCTCTCAGGTGGACTTAAAAGATCCCATAGCACTATTTCAAAGAAAAGCAGGAGACTTCTCTCTGGTGTGCTGGCCAATATTTATCCCTCAACCAACACCACTACAACACATTATCTGGTCATCATCACATTGCTGTTTGTGGGACCTTGCTATCTGCAAATTAGCTGCCACGTTTCCTACATTATAACAGTGACAACATTTCAAAAGTACTTAACTGGCTGTAAAAGTGCTTTGGGACATCCTGAGATCATGAAAGGCGCTCTATAAATGGAAGTCTTTCTTTGTTCTTAGAATATATTTATCTCTGTATGGAAGAGACGGCTGACAGTAGTATTTATTTATTCATAGGTTACGTGATTTTTTTCCCCTCTTACGGAATAAGACTGCCAGCCTATATGTGTTGATGGATGTTACACAAGGACAGAACTGGGCTTGATTGAGTAACAGCTTCCTGGCCGGTTGAGTAATTAATCTGCTGACACTTACTGTTTAGGCTCGCATATTAAGGATAGTACCAGAGATGCCTGTGGAACCATGTTCTAGTAAGGAAAGAGCCAAGAAAAGGGGAGAAAAAGGTTACTGCCAAAGGGACGATCCTACTGCAAAGGGTACAAGCCATGGGAGAACTGCAGGTTTGGGTTTGGGCTACAAAGTACCATGTGCAATTGCCCAGCCAGGAGAAAAGGCTTAAGATTATAGACCGCTGCCAATGATGCTCTATAACTGGCCATTAGGAGGAGTGTTACAGCAGTTTGCAGTGAGCCTGTTCACTGAACTTCCCTCCTCCTTTGAAAGTGCCTTATCTAATGAGTGCAATAAAATAATTTAACACTATGCTATCAACGGCTGTTACACTTTTTGGGCTAGAATTTTGGTCGTCAGCGGAAACGGTAGTTTTACGCCAAAGTGACCATTTTCTATGCGCTACCGTTTTTAGGCCTGCTCTTCGGTTTTTAATTGCATCTGTTAAAATCGGCGTTGCACGACGATTCGCGGTGCAAACCGCGAATTTCAGCAACTTTAGTCTGGGGCTGATAGCTGATAGAGGCCTTGGGAAGGGGTAAAAATACCCCTCCAAAATTTGCAAAAAACAAAAAACATTCACAAAACCCTTACCTACTAAATCGCTGAAAAATAATTTAAAAATAAAAACTTTAACTTACCTTTTTTGCAGGTCTTCATACTTGCTGCTGCTGGCAGGGCTGCACCGCAGGCTTGACCTTGTCGGTATTAGAAAATAGGTGCAGGAGTAGGCCATTCAGCCTTTCGAGCCTGCACCACCATTCAATATGATCATGGCTGATCATGCAACTTCAGTACCCCACTCCCGCCTTCTCGCCATACCTCCTGATCCCTTTAGCCGTAAGGGCCACATCTAACTCCCTTTTGAATATATTCAACGAACTGGCCTCAACAACTTTCTGTGTTGGAGAATTCCACAGGTTCACAACTCTCTGGGTGAAAAAGTTTCTCCTCATCTCAGTCCTATATGGCTGACCCCTTATCCTTAGACTGTGACCCCTGGTTCTGGACTTCCCCAACATCGGGAACATTTTTCCTGTATTTAACCTGTCTAATCCCGTCAGAATTTTATATGCTTCTATGAGATTCCCTCTCATTCTTCTAAATTCCAGTGAATATAAGCCTAGTCAATCAAGTCTTTCTTCATATGTCAGTCCTGCCATCCCAGGAATCAGTCTGGTGAATTTTCGCTGCACTCCCTCAATAGCAAGAATGTCCTTCCTCAGACTAGGAGACCAAAACTGCACACAATACTCAAGGTGTGGTCTCACCAAGGCTCTGTACAACTGCAGCAAGACCTCTCTGCTCCTATACTCAAATCCTCTCGCTATGAAGGCCAACATGCCATTGCTTTCTTAACTGCCTGCTGTACCTGCATGCCTACTTTCAATGACTGATGGAGAGAAAGCAGGAAAGGGGTACTGAGGTGATCAGCCATGATCTTATTGAATGGTGGTGCAGGCTCGAAGGGCCAAATGGCCTACTCCTGCACCTAGTTTCTATGTTACCATGACACCCAGGTCTCGTTGCACCTCGCCTTTTACTAATCTGTCACCATTCAGGACACCATACGGGTCCCCGAGAGATCCAAAATTTGATTGCAAATGCTATTTGTGAAGTTGCAAGTCAGCACTCCACTCCCCGGCAGTCATGGAAGCGTTGCTGCAAAAAGGTACCCTGAGGATCTCACCGACCGGGTTTTCGCCACGGAGGGTCAAATCACGGCGAAAACCCGGTCGCAAAGCCATCGAAATTCTAGCCCATTAGGTGAGGGTTGACAAATAGTTGTTCTCTCACTTTTCACCCAGCGGCACGTTCCATTTTATTGTCTTTCCTAAAGAATTGTGGTAATGAAATGAACAAGGGGCAATAGCACTGAGGGCCCCAAGTGCCAGACACCATCTAAAGATATCAGGCTCAATTTTCCCCAGTGATTTGTGTCGGTTTTTTTGGAACTGGTTGCTCTTTTTGGCCTAATTTGAAAAATCAGTTTCCTCAATCAATTTGCACCATTGTAACTCAGTTACGATTTTATTAGGTCAGTTTTTTTTCGGCCAAAGGGGGCGTCATCAGCCACGTACGCCAATTCTGGCCATTTCGGGAAGTTTGGCGAGCTGAGAGTTACTCCAGTTCTGCTTAGGCCAGCGTATGTGGCCTCTCCAGAAAAACCTTCTGGAGAGTTAAGGAAATTGACACAGGTATTGAAATCGGCGCAGCAGATGCCCAGACACACTAAAAGAATTGAAAAATACATAGCAGCAACTTACCTCCAACCCCGTGGTCAGGTCCCATTCTCGGTCCCCAGTTTAGACATACACAGAGCAGAGAGAGAGAGAGAGAGAGAGAGAGAGAGAGAGAGAGAGAGAGAGTGAGTGAGTCCGAGGACCTAAAATTGGACCGGACCGGGAGAATGGGGACCGAGAATGGGACCAGACCGGCAAGCCCTTCGGGGTTGGAGGTAAGTTGCTGCTATGTGTTTTTCAATTCTTTTAATGTGTTAGGAGCTGGCTGTGTGCTTCACTTTGCAGCCTCAGCTCATATTGTGACCCTGGTTACCATGGCAGATCAAGGCTCCACCCCCAAAACTAAAGGTTGGGTTACGCCACGCCAAAATGAAGAAATCATAGAAACATAGAAAATAGGTGCAGGAGTAGGCCATTCGGCCCTTCGAGCCTGCACCACCATTCAATAAGATCATGGCTGATCCTTCACCTCAGTACCCCTTTCCCACTTTCTCTCCATACTCCTTGATCCCTTTAGCCGTAAGGGCCATATCTAACTCCCTCTTGAATACATCCAATGAACTGGCATCAACAACTCTCTGCGGCAGGGAATTCCACCGGTTAACAACTCTCTGAGTGAAGAAGTTTCTCCTCATCTCAGTCCTAAATGGCCTACCCCTTATCCTAAAACTGTTTCCCCTGGTTCTGACATTTATCCACATTATACTGCATCAGCCATGCATTTGCCCACTCAACTAACCTGTCCAAGTCACCCTGCAGCCTCTTAGCATCCTCCTCACAGCTCACACTGCCACCCAGTTTAGTGTCATCTGCAAACTTGAAGATATTACACTCAATTCCTTCACCAAATCATTGATGTATATTGTAAAGAGCTGGGGTCCCAGCACTGAGTCCTGCGGCACTCCACTAGTCACTGCCTCCCATTCTGAAAAGGATCCGTTTATCCCGACTCTCTGCTTCCTGTCTGCCAACCAATTCTGTAGCCACGCCAGTAATTACTCCCAATGCCATGTGCTTTGATTTTGCACATCAATCTATTATGTGGGACCTTGTCAAAGGCCTTTTGAAAGTCCAAATACACCCCATCCACTGGTTCTCCCTTGTCCACTCTACTAGTTACATCCCAAAAAAATTCCAGAAGATTTGTCAAGCATGATTTCCCTTTCATAAATCCATGCTGACTTGGACCGATCCTGTCACTGCTTTCCAAATGCATTGCTATTTCATCCTTAATAATTGATTCCAACATTTTCCCCACTACTGATGTCAGGCTAACCGGTCTATAATTACCCGTTTCCTCTCTCCCACCTTTTTAAAAAGTGGTGTTACATTAACTACCCTCCAGTCCATAGGAACTGATCCAGAGTTGATAGACTGTTGGAAAATGATCACCAATGCATCCACTATTTCTAGGGCCACTTCCTTAAGTACTCTGGGATGCAGACAATCAGGCCCCGGGGATTTATAGGCCTTCAATCCCATCAATTTCCCCAACACAATTTCCCACCTAATTAGGATATCCTTCAATTCTCCTTCTCACTAGACCCTCGGTTCCCTAGTACATCTGGAAGGTTATTTGTGTCTTTCTTCGTGAAGACAGAACCAAAGTATTTGTTCAATTCGTCTGCCATTTCTTTGTTCCCCATTATAAATTCACCCGAGTCCGACTGCAAGGGACCTACGTTTGTCTTCACTACTCTTTTTCTCTTCACATATCTATAGAAGCTTTTGCTGTCAGTTTTTATGTTCCCGGCAAGCTTGCTCTCGTACTCTATTTTCCCCCTCCTAATTAAACCCTTGGTCCTCCTCTGCTGAATTCTAAAATTCTCCCAGTCCTCTGGTTTGCTGCTTTTTATTGGCCAATTTATATGCCTCTTCCTTGGATCTAACACTATCCTTCATTTCCCTTGTTAGCCACGGTTGAGCCACCTTCCCTGTTTTATTTTTACTCCAGACAGGGATGTACAATTGTTGAAGTTCATCCATGTGATCTATAAATGTTTGCCATTGCCTATCCACCATCAACCCTTTAAGTATCACTCGTCAGTCTATTCTAGCCAATTCACGCCTCATGCCGTCGAAGTTAGCTTTCCTTAAGTTCAGGACCCTAGTTTTTGATTTAACTGTGTCACTCTTCATCTTAATAAAGAATTCTACCATATTAGAAGTATTCCTGGGTTTCCACTTCGTACGCCAGACCTCCATCCTCAACAATCACCACACAAATCTCACATTTTAATTTTTTTTTAACTTGCTGAGAGATTTACTGTTGACTATAATTGTTTTTCACACCTGTAAACATCTCTTCAAATGACTCATAATGTGGCATTCTGTTGTAGCTTCTGCTTTCACCATTCATGTCCAATACAAGGTCTTCCGTTAGATGATTAGGACCTGAAAAGAAATATTTGATAACTGTACCATCAAGATTTGTTACACTTATCAAGGTGAGAGATCAGTTTCCTCTCACACATTGCTCCCAATGTCACTACCCAAGGGATTACTGTATTTCTCAGTACATCGAGACAAGCTGAATAGAAGAGCAGGTTACAGTCTCAACTGATGTTTGTGTTTACAGTGAGCTGGTTTGTCTTTGGCATGTCACCTGGGGCAAGGCAAACTTTCCGGGAAACAATCCCTTTGATTTCCATTTAAGTTGACTCAAGGAATGGCATGAATACTGTTTGTGGAGATGTCCACGGGCTGGATAGTTCCACTGCCGTGACCAGGACAAACAGGCATCAGGGGAAAGATATAACAGACAAAGAAAGAGAAAGATGGAGACCGAAAAGAAACTGTGTGTGTGTTATGGGGCAAGAGGTAGAAAATAGGCAGAAATAAAATGTAGAGAAAAGTCTCGTATGATGTTGTAAAATCCGTGAAAGATAATAGCAGAGTAAGACAACAGCAGCTGAACGGGTCTCACTATAGTCAACTTGTACCTTGCAACAGAGTAACCAGAAGCTAAATCCTATGGTTCAACATCTTTATGGAATGGTTTAGATCAACATCGTGAGGTTTTGTCCCCCCCCCCCCCCCCCGTCTCCTGAGAAGCATTTCATATTGACATACACGCTAGCAGCTACCTCACTAAAGTGGCCATTCTTCATGTGGGAACTTAGATAATGAGCATCAGCTGTGGTGGGCATCAGAGCCGAGTCCAATGCTGTGTTCACCTGATATATGTGCACTTTCCTGCAGTGGTCACTGGATAGCAACCAGAAACAGGGACCCTGACTCAATTTCCCCTCCTTGGCCACAGGGTGTTGAGCCTAATCGTAGTGTCCCTACTTCCACTGCACCTGAGACCATCCAGACCAGGAATCGAATGGGGCATCTTCTGGTTTGTGTGGTTCACTTACATGCTGTGCTTACCAACTGTGCTATTGAGAGTCTACCACCCAGAAGTTGACTCTGGCAGTACCTACCCAATGGTTTCAATTGCCATTATAAGATTAACATTAGCAGTACGCTGGGCCTAATTGTCTTTGTGGAGCATGAATAATGCAGTTACCACTGAGTGAAAACAATGCTACATTTTGTGATTACGTATGATATAGTGCTGCAGATCGTAAGCAAAACTATCCAATGAAGCAGACTGAAAAAAATCAGACAAACTAACTAGCTTAATAATAAGACCCGAATCACTTGATTTTTGTTAATGATTTTGGCCCATTGTTGAGGGGGACGACTCAAATTCCAAACAAAGAAATAACAGACTGTAATACGACGAGAAAGGCTTTGTCAGCAGGGAGCTTTGTATGTTCAGAGTGAACTCCTTGCAAACAATGAGGAAGATCACACTTACTGTAGACAATCTAACATTCCTTCTTCTTCTTTAAACCTTCACGTATGATCAACAGTATACCAAAGTAATGAAGGAACTGATCCGGGACTCTTTAAGACTTACATGTTCAGGCTGTTTTTAGCATAATTACTAAATACTTGATGTTCTGAGCCACCAGATAATAATGCATACAATCCAGCTGCCTTGATAGCAGCTTTCCGCATGTCAGTCCAAGAGTTGGTAGCTGCATAGTGGAATGACCCCACTTTCCTCAGTGGGGTCTGCCCTGCCAGACAGTAACACAAGGAGATGCGCTCTACTACCCAATTTGCTAACCTGCTCAATGATTAGTTTACTCAGAGAGTTTTTTTCTCCTTAGGAAACAAAATTGCTTAGATTAACATAAACTTTGAATCCATCTACATCGAAGTCAAAGGCCCGATTGTAACCCTGCACAACTGACGTGAAAGGAATGGGCAGGTGGCTAAAATAGCGGTCGAGTACTTACCGTTGCATTCCCGATTTGCTCAAACATGCTGCTATCTTAACTGCACTGTTTTCGGAGTCAGACGAGGGTCCTATAGTATACGTAGTCACCTTTAGTAATGACTCCACAAGGATACTTAAACTGTGCAGACCTGTAGTTCTTTATTTGCAGCTCCTGAGTGACGAGAAGCTGTGAGTTCCCTTTTACATTGGGTTACCTGCCGTGTGCAGGCAACCCTTAGGTCTCCTGCAGCAGCACCCTCTGGTGTACAGGCAAGGTGTGTACAGTGTAAGGGTACATTCAGTGTTGCCTAACAGTGTTACAGACATCACACAGTAAACAGGCATGCATACACAACACTACCCCACTAAGCATTTTTCATATCCTTATTGTCATGCCCAGGGGAGGTGATCAGTGGTGGGCTATGGGAGGTTGTGGTGAGGGTTGTGTGGTTGCCAGGTATGACCCCTGTGCTTGAGGCTGGCCTTGTACGTTTCCCCTCCCTCACACACAGACCATGTGGGTGTTACTGTTGTGGGATCCCTGCGGGGGGGTGGGGCGGTAACCACGGCAGCAGTGGGTGGTGTGTATACACTGTGATGTGGGTAGTTGTGGGCAGGGCCACAAGACTGGGTGGGCTCCTTGTCCACCAATTGGGATGAGGGTCAGGGCATCCCAGGGAAGCTGGAGGGTATTGGCCTCATGCTCCTGGTATTGGCCCTGGTGGCCAGGGGCTGTAGGGCTGGTCTGGTGCAGGTTGCCATTGGTGGTGGTTGGGCTGCCCATTGACCACTGTCCCTGTAGTGGGTCTGCTCCCACTGCCTGTGTGTGTGTCCTGCAAGGGGCATCACATTTGTTCCAAAGGTCTAGGCTACATGGTCAGGTAGCCTGCTGGACCTGGGGGTCTCCCACAGGGGGATTCCATTGGCATCAGCATGGTCCCTGTGGGACCCAATGTCCTTTGGCAGTGTCCTACTGGTATACATGACACCTTGGCTCTGATCACACATAGTCGAGCCTTCATTATACATTCTAGCATTCGCATCACTTTTGGGTGTCCTGGTTTCAACAGACATGGTTACATTAGGCATTTCACAGTCTCTATCATTACTGTTAAGCATAATAAACTTGTTCTTAACCTTACTGACACCTGCATTCATATCATTAGTCACATTAGTTAAACCAGCATCACAATTCATGGTTACATTGCATACATTTTCATTTTCATACTTGCACCCTTTAATTGCATCTTTAGCTTTAAAGTCCGTGCACTCAAATAGTTGAAACTTCCACTTTAAATTTTTTTGGTTACCGGTCTCCTTTAAGGGAGGCTTCAAATCAGATTGACTGCTCGATGTCACATGATGCTTCTCCATGTTCACTCGTGGCATGGCGGAGGCCATTTTGATTACAGGTTCTGCTGCTTGTGGTGCTGCAGCCATTTTCTGGTCTTGCTGCAGGTAGGCTGTAGTACTCTTTTCTTCCACAGGTTCGACTCTGGACATCGGGAATCCATTTCTTTCGATGCCATTCACCTCTTGTAGTGCTGCCCCAGCCTGGAAAGTGGAGTTTGGATCCTCAGTCTCAGAGATTTTGCAGAGGTGCTGTGGGCAGTTGAGTTGGACAGTGGAATCTCTGGATGCTGCGATGGATCCATGTTCGAGGTCGAGTGCCGGAGCCCAGAGGCCTGGGAGCAGCTTCGCTTGGACAGGCTGCTGTTGTGGTCGATTGGTGGGATTCATCCAAAGTTCTTCAAAGGTCGCTTGGCTCATCACAGATTGGCTCACCCCTGTGTCGCTCGCCATAGAAAGTGGGATCCCGTCGACGTCTACTTTCATCGCCCACGGAGAACTTTTGGTGGAGCAGGTATGAGTTCCATACTCTTCTTCCAGGGGCTGAGCAACTTCACCTTCCTCTGTGTCGGAGCCCCGGTGATCAGCCAACTCATCAGCGACGCGGTGAGTAAAGCCTTTTCTGCACATTCTCTGAAGGTGCCCTTTCTCTTTGCAGCCTTTGCATGCATAGTCTTTGTAGTGGCATTGGTGGGCCCTGTGATTTCCTCCACAGCGCCAGCACGGGGCCATCCGGTTTGCCCCATGTGGCGGACTCAGGGTTGCGGGACCCGGGGCAGCATTTCTGCCTTTAGAAGTATCCATGCAATGCACTGCGCTCACCGGTTTAGAGTCCTGGGTCAGTATTCGCCTGGAGTCGCTGGCCGAAACCATGTAGGCCTGGTTCACTTGAATTGCTTTCCGCAGGGTGACCGTGATGTCAGCCGAGAGCGATTTGTGTAGGAGGCCTTCGTGGCCGATTCCGATGACGAATATGTCTCTTAGTGCTTCATTAAGGTAGTCGCCAAAACCACACGGTGCAGCTAGTCTTCTTAAGTGTGCAGCATACTTGGCAATTTCTTTGCCCTCAGGTCGCCGGTAATTGTAGAACCAGTACCTGGCTGTGAGGATGATTTCTTTCGGTTTTAGTTGTTCCTGTATGATTGTTACAAGTTGCTCATAGCTCTTGGTGGTTGTCTTTTCCGGGGCTAGTAAGTCTCTGACGAGACCGTAGATGGTGGGCCCACAACTGCTAAGCAGGATGGCCCTGCGTTTGTTCGGTAGTGTGGCCGGTGTGTCCCCGTCCAGGTCGTTGGCTATAAAGAAGTGTTCCAATCTTTCCACAAAAGCGTCCCAATCTTCTCCCTCTGTAAATTGCTGAAAGTTGCTGAGGTTAGACATGTTGAGCGTGTAGTTCGTGACCTCGTATTCCCGTCGCCAGTTATAGTATATGTAGGCACCTTTAGTAATGACCCGATGAGGCAGGGTATGATACTTAAACTGTGCAGACCTGTAGTCCTTTATTTGCAGCTCCTGAATGACGATAACAAGCTGTGAGTTCCCTTTTATACTGGGTTACC
Organism: Pristiophorus japonicus; assembly: GCF_044704955.1. Taxonomy (NCBI): domain Eukaryota; kingdom Metazoa; phylum Chordata; class Chondrichthyes; family Pristiophoridae; genus Pristiophorus; species Pristiophorus japonicus. The sequence continues at coordinate 545,616 of NW_027253750.1, forward strand.
TGCCGTGTGCAGACAACCCTTAGGTCTCCCGCAGCAGCACCCTCTGGTGTACAGGCAAGGTGTGTACAGTGTAAGGATACATTCAGTGTTGCATAACAGTGTTACAGACATCACACAGTAAACAGGCACGCATACACAACAGGTCCCACAAGAGGCAGGTGGGGGCCTCATAAATACATGTAAATAAGAGCCCTCTGATACAATTAGCTCTGCATCAGCTGTGGCTCAGTGGATAGCACTCTCGTCTTTGAGTCAAAAGGTTGTGATTTCAAGTCCCACTCCAGGGAATTGAGCACAAAAAAATGAGACATTAAATCTCGTAAAAGATCCCATGGCACTATTTTGACGAAGAGCAGGGGAGTTATACCTAGCCAATACTTATCCCTCAATCAACATAACAAAAAAAACAGGTTATCTGGTCAATATCACATTGCTGTTTGTGGGAGCTTGGCTGCCGCATTTCCCACATTACAGCAGTGACAACACTCCATAAGTACTTCATTGGCTATAAGGCGTCTGGTGGTCGTGAAAGGCGCTATATAAATCCAAGTCTTTCTTTCTTGGATGCCATTTTAATGCAACATTATGAAAGTCCCATCCAGTGCCCAACCGATCAGTAAAGTCCCTCAGTGGCACTGAAGTAGTATTTAATGGGGTACAGACTTAACAGGAAATTAGATTAGAGGATCTCTGTGCTGCCTGGATTGCTAGGGGAACTTCCAGATTACTTCTTTCTCATATTTATCACTGTATCGTACCCTCAGTAACTTTTATCTGTTCATCATGGGTACTATTACTGCCAGTTTCATTTGGAAGAGGAGCAACAATCAGCCTGAGCAACCAGCAACAGCTGTGCCTGTTATAGGACAGCAGGTGAGGGGAGCTGCTCGAAGGAGACCATAACCAGCACACATGGAGTACAGGATCTCTCTGAGGAGCAGTGCATCGGGAGGCTGCCCTTCTCCAGACAGGCCGTTTCAGACCTCTGCAGCCTCCTGCAATGTCTTCAGCAAAAGCCTTTCACAATAATCCTCTTCAGATAAGGTGCAGTTCAAAGTCGTATATCCATGAGTCTTACGTTCATATTTATACAGGTCATTCATCGACATCCCAAACCGAGGGTATAATCTTGCCTTAAGGTGAACAAAACAACTTGGAAGATGCGAAGGAAGCGAAAGGGATGGAATTTTGCAGTTTTGGAGATTCAACAATCAAAGGGAAAAAACAAATCGCCAAAAAACTGCAGGGACAGCATCATCCACTGAACCACCTTGCAAAAGATTGAGAACATGTAAAGAAATATCTCAAAACTGTAAAGAAACAAAAGAGCCTCTACTCACTCTCCTCAGAAATTGAGAGCGGGAAACAGGAAATGCCTCAAGAACTGAAAATATTATGGATGTTCCGCATGGATGGTTTACACCAGCTATATCGGGATATTTTATCCTACCATAACAGCACACAGCTTGAACAGTTAGCCAATTAAAGATTTGTTCCATTGTCAACCTGCTAACTACACTGGCCCACAACCAGTGTTGTTGGAACATCCTCCAATGCCAGTTTACTTGGAAGCTGTGCAATGGAGCAAATCATACCCTCAGACTGTACTTTGAGTCGTTTGACAAGAGCGATAATCAGTAGTGAAGTTAAACCTGTTTTTTCAACCATTGAAAATTCTAGATTTTTAAAAAATACGACCTTTTTTGTCACTTGTGCTTCTAATTCTTCAATGATGGAAAACTAGTTCCAGCTCAAATAGTATGTACTGAGAGGTGTTCTTGTATATCCTTCATTTTGAGATCCTGCGGCCCTTTTTTATTCTCTGGGTCCCCACTGCCATTTACATACATATGTAAAAGACAGCTTGCTTCTTTGCCAGCTGATTCAATGAAAAAAAATCAACTGTGCAGAGTCCAATTTCGATTAATGCCACACTTTCTGACCTTTAAGTCAACCCTGAAATATGTAATCATCATAAGCTTGGGGCAACCTCGCAAAATGCGATAAAATGTGAATTTCTAAAAAGCAACAAAAATCAAAGCTCAACACAGCAAGCTTTATTTCCCTAAATTTTGTACATCATCTTACAACAAAGGTATCACATCTTAAAGATTACAGCAAATGGGTCTCCTGGGCTTTATGTATGCTGCAGAGAATGCAGTGATTTTTTGGGGGCAACGATCAGAAGCCGTCAGCCTTTGCACTTACCCTTCCAATGCATAAAATTCATCAACTGTTTCACTGTCCTGACTCGATGAATTGAAGCAAACCACAATGAGTGCAGAATATACCTCTCTAACTTTGGGAATTTCCAGCTCTGGCAAGTCTTGATTTACATCCTCTGCAGCCTCCGTTTCAGAGAAGAAATTATTTCAGCATCAGTCATCTCTCCACGCTTTCCACACCGAGGTCTCTGGTAAGGTCATTAGCTTTAGCTTTCAACAGGCAGCCCTCGTGAGATTTTCTGAGTTCTTTTGTGATTAAAGCACCCAAGCAACGCCTCATCAATATTGGCCATCTTACCGTCACGCTTTCGTTTCCTATCCTGGATCTCATTTATTTTCCAATCCTTCAAGGTGCTGCTTTTTGTTTCAGAATTCTAGAAACCTGAGATTCCAAAATGTCATGCTTGTGTGTGACTATCTTTTGAATCCTCAAACATTCACTTGCTAGCACAGTGACAAGTCGCAATGCTTTCTTTATTGAGCCATCTAGAAAATGACTTTCACTCCTCCCTCACCCACACAACACTAACAGTGAAACCAGGTCAATCGGGGCCTGGGCACATTGACCACCAACATCAGATTGAGCGGTGAAAGTGTCCGGTTCAAAGTTGACGATGACAACTTGTATTTATATAACGCCTTTAACGTAGTGAAATGTCCCTAGGCGCTTCATAAGTCTTGTTAAAGCTGGCTTCCTGTGCGCCACCCTTGCAGATAAGCGGGAATTACAATAAAACAAACTTTTCACAATTGGAAATATAGGGGAGCAAACAGGACTTTACAAATGGTTGTGTTAAAGCGAGAATTGCAATGAAGGGATTTGCAAATATGTACATCTGTAGCTTAAAAATATATTTTTGAGATCCTAACATTCCTCTAAGATTGCACCATTTTGAAGGTTAGTGACTCATGTTAAAGTCAAGGAGATTTAGACCGTACTTCACAGCATGCATGTTTAGCATGAAATGCAGCGTAACTTATTGTTGTCAGTACTACCCCTCAATAATCAGCTTTTTTGTCTTTTACTCATCACTGGGTGGAAGTTATGCTACAGAATTGGCAAAGGAACTGTTATGTATGTAAACCTTACCAATGTGTAAGACTTGCCACCAGGGGGCGCACCTGTGGGAGACCCAAGGGTCACCTGCACACCCTGGGCAAGCAGGTATAAAAGGCAGTCTACCATGCTGCTTCCTCACTCTGGAGCCACATTAAAGAGACCAAGGTCATAACAGTTTGAGCTTACAGCATACAGTCTTGCGGAGTTATTCTGAACATAACAATTGACAACGAGTAACAGATCACAAATTTTCACGCGGTTATGGCTGCCGTTGGTATTCTTGAGAGATTTGTTGAGGGTAATGATTGGGAAGCCTTCGTTGAGCATCTTGACCAGTACTTCGTGGCCAACGAGCTGGATACGGAAGAGACCACGGTCAAGCGCAGGGCGATTCTCCTCACCGTTTGCAGGTCCACGATATATGACCTCTTCAAAAATCTGCTAGCACCAACAAAACCAACAGAGAAGACATATGAAGAATTGTGCACGCTGGTTTGGGAACACCTCAAGCCAAAGGAGAGCATCTTAATGGCCAGGTATTGCTTTTATACGCACCACCGCTCCAAGGGTCAGGACGTGGTGAGCTGTGTCGCCGACCTAAGATGCCTTGCAGGCCGTGTGTATTTGCTGGATTTTTGGGGGAAATGCGCAAGGAAGCAGTTGAGGCTAGCTCATTGAATGTATTCAAGTCACAGATAGATAGGTTTTTAACCAATAAGGGAATTAAGGGTTACGATGAGTGGGCGGGTAAGTGGAGCTGAGTCCACGGCCAGATCAGCAATGATCTTGTTGAATGGCGGAGCAGGCTCGAGGGGCTAGATGGCCTACTCCTGTCCTAATTTTTATGTTCTTATGTTGCGAGACTTTTTCGTGTTTGGAATCGGCCAAGAGGTCATTCTTCGCAAACTGCTGACTGCCGAATCCCTAGGTCTGAGCAAGGCCATCACGATAGCCCAGGCTTTTATGTCCACGAACAATAGCACTAAACAGATATCTTTGCAGCATTGAAGCTCACCGGCAAGTACTGTGCATAAAATAACGCCTTCAGCAGGCAGAACTGTATATGGCAGGACCTACACGCCTGCAGAGGTCAGACCTAGGATGACTCAAGAGTCCGCCGTGGGGTGTGAATGCGAATCCATTAACACCATGTTGGTGCTGCAGGGGTAATCATCGGGCCCAACAATGTTGATTGAAGTACTGTGTGTGCAAAGGCTGCGGAACAATGGGGCACCTCCAGTGAATGTGCAGACGTGCTGCGACTCACCACGTGGCAGAGTCGGCAGAAGATGACTGATCCGGCGCGGATCACGCTGAACGAGTAAGAGAGGCAACTCAACCCGAGGCTGAAGAGGAAGTGTATGGGGTACACACCTTCACCACCAAAAGCCCTCCGGTAATGTTAAAAGTCAAATTAAACGGCATTCCAGTTTCCATGGAATTGGACACGGGGGCGAGTCAGTCAATTATGAGGCAGAAGGCTTTTGAGAAACTGTGGGGCAACAAGGCACAAAGACGAAAACTAAGCCCGATCCACAGCAAGCTGCCCACTTACACCAAAGAGCTCATACCAGTCATTGGCAGTGCGGCAGTGAAGGTATCGTACGATGGAGCTGTGCATGATTTACCACTATGGATTGTACCAGGCGATGGCCCAACACTGTTCGGCAGAAGCTGGCTAGGAAAGATCCGATGGAACTGGGACATCAAAGCACTGTCTTCGATGGATGACGCCTTGTGCGCCCAGGTGCTAAACAAATTCCCGTCGTTATTTGAGCCAGGCATCGGCAACTTCACAGGCGCCAAAGTGCAGATCCATCTAGTCCCTGATGCACGACCCGTTCATCATAAGGCCCGTGTGGTTCCATACATGATGCGAGAGAAAGTTGAGATAGAGCTGGACAGACATCATCGAGAGGGGATCATATCGCCAGTCGAGTTCAACGAGTGGGCCAGTCCAATTGCTCCGGTGTTGAAAAGTGATGGGACGGTCAGAATCTGCAGGGACTACAAGGTAACGATCAACCGAGTCTCGTTACAGGACCAGTACCCACTACCAAAAGCAGATGACCTGTTCGCAACGTTAGCAGGGGGGAAGTCGTTCACCAAGTTGGATCTAACCTCTGCTTACATGACACAGGAACTGGCTGAACTGTCAAAAAAATTGACGAGCATCAACACGCACAAAGGATTCGCTTGGCTGCGGCCATCTTCCAGAGGAACATGGAGAGTCTTCTGAAATCAGTTCCGCGCACCGTCGTGTTTCAAGACGACATCCTGATCACTGGTCTCAACACCACTGAATATTTGCACAACCTGGAAGACGTTCTAAAGTGACTGGACAGAGTGGGACTCAGGTTGAAAAGCTCCAAGTGTGTTTTCCTGGCACCAGAGGTCGAATTTCAGGGGAGAAAGATTGCGGCGGACAGCATCAGACCCACGGACTCCAAGACAGAGGCCATCAAGAATGCACCCAGACTACAGAATGTGACGGAGCTGCGTTCGTTGCTGGGACTCCTCAACTGTTTTGGTAACTTTCTACTGGGGTTGAGCACTTTGCTGGAACCTTTGCATTTATTGCTACACAAGGGTGACGACTGGGTTTGGGGTAAATCTCAAGAGACAGCCTTTAATAAGGCCAGAAACCTGCTATGTTCCAACAAGTTACTTGTGTTGAATGACCCGTGTAAATGTTTAGTATAAGCTTGTGATGAATCCCGAAGGCAAATGGTATGTTGGCCTTCATAACTAGGGGTTTTTGAGTATAGGAGCAGGGAGGTCTTACTGCAGTTGTACAGGGCCTTAGTGAGGCCTCACCTGGAATATTGTGTTCAGTTTTGGTCTCCTAATCTGAGGAAGGACGTTCTTGCTATTGAGGGAGTGCAGCGAAGGTTCACCAGACTGATTCCTGGGATGGCTGGACTGACATATGAGGAGAGACTGGATCGACTGGGCCTTTATTCATTGGAGTTTAAAAGGATGAGAGGGGATCTCACAGAAACATATAAAATTCTGACGGGACTGGACAGGTTAGATGCAGGAAGAATGTTCCCGATGTTGGGGACACAGTCTAAGGATAAGGGGTAAGCCATTTAGGACTGAGATGAGGCGAAACTTCTTCAGAGTTGTTAACCTGTGGAATTCCCTACCGCAGAGAGTTGTTGATGCCAGTTCATTGGATATATTCAAGAGGGAGTTAAATATGGCCCTTACGGCTAAAGGGGTCAAGGGGTATGGAGAGAAAGCAGGAAAGGGGTACTGAGGTGGATGATCGGCCATGATCTTATTGAATGGTGGTGCAGGCTCGAAGGGCCAAATGGCCTGCTCCTGCACCTATTTTCTATGTTTCTATCTTCGTACGTGGTCGGTTGTGTGTTACAGCAAGCCAATGTGTCAGACAAACTGCAACCGATTGCATATGCATCCAGAAATTTATCTAAGACTGAAAGAGCCGAGAGTATGGTTGAGAAAGAAGCATTAGCATGCATATACGGGGTTAAGAAAATGCACCAATACCGATTTAGACTCCGGTTCGAGCTCGAAACCGACCACAAACCGCTCATTTCGCTGTTCTCAGAAAGCAAAGGTATTAACACCAATGCTTCGTCCCGCATCCAAAGATGGGCACTAACGTTATCTGCGTATGACTATGTAATCCGCCAAAGATCAGGCACTGAGAACTGTGCCGATGCCCTCAGTCGGCTACCATTGCCCACCACCGAGGTGGAAATGGCGCAACCCGCAGACTTGCTTCTTGCAATGGATATTTTTGAGAGCAAGGGGTCACTCGTCACGGCTCGCCAGATCAGGACCTGGTCTAGCCAGGATCCTGTGCTATCACTAGTAAAAAGCTGCATCCTCAATGGGAGCTGGTCGGCGGTTCCCGGGGAAATGCAAGATGAAATTAAGCTGTTGCACCGATGCAAGGATGAAATGTCCATTCATTCGGATTGTCTCCTATGGGGGAATCGTGTAGTTTTGCCAAAAAAAGGCAGGGAAACGTTTATACACGACCTTCACAGTACCCACCCAGGCATGGTTATATGATGAAGGCTATCACCAGGTCGCATGTTTGGTGGCCCGGCATTGACTTGGAATTGGAGTCATGTGTACACCAATGTAACAATTGCTCACAGTTGAGCAATGCACCAAGGGAGACTCCACTGAGTCTGTGGTCATGGCCCTCCAAACCGTCGTCCAGGGTCCAGGTAGATTTCGCTGGCCCCTTTCTATGAAAGATGTTCCTAGTAGCAGTGGACGCTTACTCTAAATGGATTGAATGTATAATAATGTCATCATGTACGTCCAGTGCCACTATTGAAAGCCTCCGGGCTATGTTCGCCACCCATGGTTTACCCGACGCCCTTGTTAGTGACAATGGACCATGTTTCACCAGCTTGGAATTCAACGAGTTCATGACTCGCAATGGCATCAAGCATGTCAAGTCTGCACCATTTAAGCCCGAATCCAATGGTCAAGCAGAACGGGCAGTCCAAACTATCAAGCAGAGCTTGAAACACATGTCAGAAGGTTCCCTGCAGACCCGGTTATCTCGGATTCTACTCAGCTACCCCACACACTTACTGGAGTTCCCCCTGCAGAATTGCTAATAAAGAGAGCACTCAAAACCAGGCTCTCCTTAGTCCAGCCGGATCTCAACGATCATGTAGAAACCCAGCGTCACCGGCATAACATGTACCTCGATCGTGCGGCTGTATCGCGTGGCATTGAGGTTAATAACCCTGTGTTTGTTCTTAATTGTGGTCATGGTCTCAAATGGGTTGTTGGCACTGTTTTAGCCAAGGAGGAGAATAGAGTGTTTGTTGTCAAACTTTTGAATGGACAAACGTGCAGAAAGCACTTGGATCAGACCAAACTGCGGTTCATTGACAACCAAGAACAGGATCACTGATCCACCTACACACACCCAACCAGCAATCGACCTCGCGGTCAACCACGAGGATGAACCCACCATGCCCGACCGTCTGATCAGACCAACCACGCCGCAGTGCAGCAATGATCCGACCGACTCACCCATGCCAGGACTTCAACTCAAGCGATCATCCCGGGAACGCAGAACCTCCTATTGACTCAGCTTGTAAATAACTTGTATCCAAGACTTTGGGGGCGGGGGGAGGAGTGATGTTATGTATGGAAACTTTACCAATGTGTAAGACTTACCACCAGAGGGCGCACCTGTGGGAGACCCAAGGGTCACCTGCACACCCTGGGTAAGCAGGTATAAAAGGCAGTCTACCATGCTGCTTCCTCACTCTGGAGTCACATTAAAGAGACCAAGGTCATAACAGTTTGAGCTTACAGCATACAGTCTTGTGGAGTTATTCTGAACATAACAGGAACCATAGTGCTATAAGCAGTAAATGTCTACAAACAATACCAAACACATTGCAGTTAGACATTATCTTTTGCAAAGTCCTCCATCTTCCTTTTGTGCCTTCTTTATATATAAACTTTTCAGATGCTCTGTATTTCTTCTTTGCTCTTTATTATCTCTTTCTAATTTATTCTATTGTCATCTATGTCTCCCCTTAATTTCTCATTGTTTGCTTAACTACACATCATTATGTATTGTATGTTATCCTTCCTCGCACACCTGCAATGACTCATTCTCTTTTCATATTTCAGCTCACCTCTCTCTTCCCTTTTCTCTCAGTCTCATTTGATTTAAGCCTTCAGAACGGAGACATTTCTGCTAGATTTTCTAGAACATCCATCACCCCAACTACTCATTGAATTTACTCAAAGAACTATTAGGGAGTGTAACTCAACATGTATTGATCAACCGTAAAATAAATAAAACATAGCTACTTCATTGCAATTCTACAGAGCAAACACAACTGTGTACAGAGAGGGGCTGAAGGTGGAGAACTCATTCGGCAAGGGGACCAAGCTCATTTTCCCCGCCCTAGTCAGATGATGTTGAGATCAACTGAAGTGCTCCCCTCCTCTTGCCCCATTTGAGATCAGATAAAAACATGGATTGAACTTAATATCGTCCGTATGGCTTCAGTGTCTAACTGAAAGGTGCATTTCCCTTATGAGCCCTTGGACAGTATTCCATCTGGTCCACAGTGGACGGAGGTCTGCAGAATAAACTGTCTTTAACTTGTGGCTTCATTCAGAAATTCCACAATGATGCTCACCAATAGCTCAATGAGTAAATGCACCAACTGGTGTGGTACTGAGCGATACAGACCACATGTCTCAGGTTCAATTACCATGCTGCGCTAAGTAATCTCAGCATAGTTGGGGCAACAGTAAGTACGCTACAATTGGACCTAGTGGGAATGATAATCAGGTAGGTTCCATATTGGGTAGCCGATCTGCAACAGCAGTTTTATGCCGAGGCGGTAAGCCCATGTCGCTGGGCTCAGAAGATGAAAAGCCGTCGGGGATTCTGTACCCGATCACTATCCAGTGAATTTTTCTGAAAAGTGGGTGTATTGGGGCTAACAACCGAGAACTGAATCAGGTTCAGCTGTGATATCCTTCATAATCACTGCCTGGGCTCACACATAATGATGGTCGTTAACATGAGGTATTTTAAGGCAGCTAGTATCCATGGAAAAAGTCAGCACTTTCAGGTGAGGCCGAGAAGAAATACATTGAATTCTTGTTATGAGTAACGATATATATCTTTGGGACCACCTTTCCTTTCAGTGACAAAGTCAGTCATTTCTTTTTTTCATCTTATTCAAAAATACATGTGTACATTTAAAGTTATTTCCCACCCTTTTTTAAGTCTGCATTTTCCCAAGAGCCACACACTTTTTTCTAGAAAAAGCTACAATCAGGATTTATGTTTTGGAAAGAGGCAATTTATTCATTCCCCATTTCTGCTTCATAAGAAATAGGAGCAAGAGTAGGCCATACGGCCCCTCGAGCCTGCTCTGCCACGTAATACGATCATGGCTGTTCAGGTCCACTTCCCCGCCCGCTCCCCATAATCCCTTATCGGTTAAGAAACTGTCTATCTCTGTCTTAAATTTATTCAATGTCCCAGCTTCCACAGCTCTCTGAGGCAGTGAATTCCAGAGATTTACAACCTTCAATTCCTCCTCATCTCAGTTTTCTTGCTCAGATTCCCCCTGCATCACAGGCCTGCACTGCTGAGGCCAGCATTCCCAATCCAGAGCTTGCTATCAATTTTTATCAAGTAATTTTAAAAGTTTCATTATTTAGAGGATGTTGCTTTTCAAACCTTGATATATATGTGGAGTGACTCCAAATGAAGATTCAGGAATTATAACTTCTCTGGGTCCTCCTCTGATATGTTCCTCTTCGTGATAGATAGGGTCTAAAATTAAATATTTTAAAACTCTCATCAGAACTTTTGTGCAATTTACTTATTTTTCTCCTCTATTTTGCTCTTTTATCTACAAACTAAAGGAGGGACCCAGGTGTTGACTATTAAGGTATCTGTTAGGCAATATCTGCTCAACTGCTACCTACATGCTTTTTCCAGTGAATAACAGCATGACTTCCAGCCAGCGTTCAGCTACCCAATCAGAGCTCAGCCATGATCATAGATTGGTTACAACACAGGAGGCAATTCAGCCCGTCGAGCCTGTGCTGGCTCTCTGCAAGAGAATTTCAACTAGTCCCACTCCCTCGTCTTTTCCCCGTAGTCCTGCAATTTTTTTTCCTTCAAATACTTATCCAATTCCCTTTTGAAAGCCACAATTGAATCTGCCTCCACCACCCTCTCAGGCAGTGCATTCCAGATCCTAACTACTCGGTGCATAAAAAAGTTTTTCCTCATGTCGCCTTTGGTTCTTCTGCCAATCACCTTAAATTTGTGTCCTCTGGTTCTCGACCCTTGTATCAACAGGAACAGTTTCTCTCTATCTACACTCCTCATAATTTTGAACACCTCTATCAAATCTCCTCTCAATCTTCTATGCTCTATGGAGAGCAACTCCAGCTTCTCCAGTCTAACCACTTAGCCGAATTCCCTCATCCCTGGAACCATTCTTGTAAGTCTTTTCTGCACCCTCTACAAGGCTTTCACATCCTTCCCAAAGTGTGGTGTCCAGAACTGGACACAATAATCCAGTTGAGGCCGAAACAGTGTTTTCTGAAGGTCCATTGTAACTTCCTTGCTTTTCTAATCAATGCCTCTATTTATGAAGCCCAGGATCCCATATGCTTTTTTAACCGCTTTCTCAACCAGCCCTGCCACCTTCAACGATTTGTGCATATACCCCCAGGTCTCTGTTCATGCACCCCCTTTTGAATTGTACCCGTTAGTTTATATTTCCTCTCCTTCCTTCCAAAATGTATCCCTTTGCACGTTTCTGCATTAAATTTCATCTACCACGTGTTTGTCTATTCCACCAGCCTGTCTAGGTCTTCTTGAAGTCTATCACAATCCTCACTGTTCACTATACTTCCAGGTTTTGTGTCATCTGCAAATTTTGAAAATGTGCCCTGTACACCTAAGTCTAAATCATTAATAAATATAAAGAAAAGCAGTTGTCCTAGTACCTACCCCCGGGGAACACCACTGTATATGTTCCTCCAGTCTGATGTCTCGCCCGCAGCTGTTAACGCCTCCCGCGGAAGTTAACGAAGGTGCAAACCGGCAGCGCCCCAGGCCGCTGATGATGTAATCGCCGTGCGCAGCGACTCGATTTCGCCCCGGAGTTGAAATTCGCTAATGCCGTGAGGTCGCACAGGTGATGTTCGCACCATCCTTGCTGGTTGAGAACCGGGCCGCACTCTACTTGCAGGGAGAAAATTAAAGGGGAGGTGCTTGGTGCCATTTTGTTTCGTTGGCCGACTTACCGGTCGCGGCCTTGCGTTGACGATTTCATGAGGTCTGTGCCGCCATGTTGCAGCCTGACACTCCACTTCTTGTGCCCCTTGTGGCTCCTCGGCACATTGCAGAGCTCGCAGCGTCCCCTCCCCTTTAACGGAAGGGGAGGGCCCTGCGCTCCCATCAGCGCTACCCAGGGCTCTGCATAGTGCTGGAAAATTCCCGCTCTTAGTGTCCCGGTCCCGCTGAGAATGGAGCGGCTGACATTGCCCTGCACCTTCTCTCGGGGGCGGTAACCCCAATTTCGTGCCGGGCGCAGGAAGCCCCGCCTTGCCTTGGTTATCGCCCACCGAATTTAGGCCCCTAAGAGTCTTAAAAGTCAGGCTTTATCTCCAGCCGCTCTCTTAATCAAGTGATTATTTACAGATATATTAATTTGTTTATCTAGTTACATTAGAGCCATTAAACATCACATCACAGGCGGTCCCTCGAAACGAGGATGATTTGCTTCCACGCCAAAAAGGGATGAGTTCACAGGTGTTTCAATGAAGGACCTAATATTCCAGATCCCGAACTACATCCTGAAGGGTGGAAGATGCCTGTGCGTGGATATTTTTAACGTGTGGTGACCGTTGCACACCAGCCACCACACGGGCTTGACAGAGCTAGGTCTTGGCAAGGATTACCCAAGACGACTGGAGACCAGTTCTGCTGCACGGACCCAGTGCGCACATATATCGCAGTGTGGGCTGGCCCGTGCTGCCACTGGGCCCTTGGCTCCGAACTCACGCCTCACCTGGGCCCCATTCATGTCCCTCTACAATCTCTCGCCACTCCTTCGCTGGGGCATATAACTCATTGCTGTGTGTGGGATCTTGCTCTACCTGACATGTTTGCAGAGAGCCGGGAGAAGGGCCTCACCTGAGAACGCTGCAGCTGTCGCCGCAACGGCAGACGTCGAGGGATGCCCCGCCACCCAAAGCATGGCTGACGTCAGCGGGGGAGGGAGCGAACATGCCGGGGTGGTGCGGGTGGGAGGAGGGCCGCAAGGCCGGGGCGAAGCTGTGGCTGGTCAGGGTCAGTGGGAGAGACGACGCTCATACTCTCCCTCCTAAAACAAGCTGGTATATTACACAGCAAAGTCAACTTCGGTCATCTGAGCCATGTAATGTTATTACTTTTCAGCAATGTCTCTACTTGCTCCAAAAATGAACCTCCATTTTATAAGTATCTCGAACAGTTTTACCCACAGTAAGAAAGCAAAGCCTAAAATAACACATCAGCTGAGCTTGTGCACGATTTCCTGCATTAAAGACCACACCCATCAGTTTCAAATTAATGGCTGAGTTTCCAAAAATTGTAATGATCCTGCCAATAAGAAATACATTTCAATAATTTTTGATAAACAATATTACTTGTAGTATGCTCAGCGATATTGTAAATTGTAAAAAAGTTTGCATTACACAGGGTGGTGAGACCTACTACTGCCTACGGACCCCGATCTCAATTTTCCTAACCCCGATAAAATTGTCAGATAAAATTTAATTTTCAGCTTTGTTAATCTTTAATGCCAGGAATACAGCAAGCCTCTTCCCTGCCTGCCACATTTCTTTGGTACCATTGGCGTGCTCCTTCTTGGCGGTGGGAATAATGCTACATTTAGGACATGAGCTGCAGATTACTGCAGTAGTTTAATGCTTATGACCAGAGTGGTCCTTTATTGTAGCAGTGTGGCAGCCTATTTATATGAACAGGTAGGTTGAATGAATGCTCTTGGTTTTGACTCAATGTTGAATGTTAATCAGCAATACATTTAAGTTTATATACAGTCGTGTATGTAAGAGCCATTAAAACGCTAATACTCACTCACCAATCACCTACCTGCAGTCCTGTGATGTCATGCCTTGCTTTTGCTGTTCTTTTGGAATTGGGTGGATTTGTGTATGCCGCCTCTGCTGCCTCGTACTCTTTATCCTGTACTGCCGACTCCTTTATAGCTTGCTCTAGGTTTATAACAATTCAGCTGACATTGTCCATCTAGGTGTTTAAATAAGCTCACTGTATTTAATTCTTTGCTATGAACTCATGTGGATTGGTTAGAGTTAAAGAATAATCTGAGGGATATCCTACTAGTAAGTATAGATATATAATTTGCTTATACTTAATAAAACCAACAAGTTTATTTATATCTGCCTTCTGAACCTATACTCTGTATTCCAGCTGAAATGCCATCTACATTGTATCCAGAATGAAGTACATGTGGTGCAACAGTGCCATCTACTGTGGGGTAGCATCTGACACACAAGGATCACTTGACAATAATCTCAGAATTGATAGGTTCAGATGTTGCTTCGAAACTGTTCCTCGAAATGTACACGTTTAGTAGTTTTTTGCTATTCCGCATTGAGAACTCACCTAGATTGATTAGTAATTCACAGGTCTCGATAGTTAGCCTACATGTAAGTATATAGACTTGCTGCACTTTCTGTTGATATTAATAAAGCCATCAAGTTGATTTATCATGGCATCCAAATCTATATAATTTGGATTAATCTATTCGGTTGATCAATGTCCCTTCGACATGAATGGCATTATATAAATGCAAGATCTTGCTTTCTTTCTTGCACTTATGCCCCACAAGTTAGTGAATTAATAATACAATGGGCATTCACAAATTACGAAGAATGTCGCATTTGCACAGGTTGCAAAATATTGAAGTTGAGGAGAGTTCAGCATGTCCACTGTTATGGGAAAAAGAGAGTTGAAAGAGAATTCCTGTGGGTTTGGGAACGAAGAAACATGCCTGTAGATCTTTAAAAAAAAATTATTTGTTCATGGAATGTGGGCGTCGCTGGCAAGGCCGGCATTTATTGCGCATTCCTAATTACCCTTGAGAAGGTGGTGGTGAGCTGCTTTCTGGAACCGCTGCAGTCCTTGTGTACTCCCACAGTGCTGACTTTGTCGGCAGTAGTAGGCAGAGCACAAGTCTGTGGGTGTGGGAAGAAAAGGGAGTATATCTGTGGGTTTAGAAGTAAGTGTTAATATGTCTGCTGGTTCAGGTGAGAGGCAGAGTATATTTGGCCTGTACTTGTTTCCTGACAGTTTCCTGTTGATTTCTTCCCATATGATAGAACTTCCCAATTGTGCTTCATAGCCCCATTACACATAAGTGTTTTTAGAAACAATTTTGAAATAAGGCAAGTAACCATGAGTGACAAAGTTACATAGAATGTACAGCACAGAAACAGGCCATTCGGCCCAACTGGTCTATTCCGGTCTTTACACCTCCTCCCACCCTCTTCGTCTAGCCCTATCAGCACAACCTTCTATTCCTTTCTTCAAGATGCAGAGAATGTTTACAAGAATGATACAAGGGATGGGACTTCAGTTACATGGAGAGGCTAGAGAAGCTGGAGTTGTTCTCCTTGGAGTAGAGAAGGTTATGGGGAGATTTAATAGAGGTGTTAAAAATTATGAAGCGTTTTGATAAGAGTAAATAAGGAGAAACAGTTTCCAGTGGCAGTAGGGTTGGTAACAAGAGGACAAAGATTTAAGATGATTGGCAAAAGAACCAGAGGCGAGATGAAAATAATTTTTTGTATGCAGCCAGTTGTTGAGCTGGAATGCGCTGCCTGAAAGGGTGGTGGAAGCAAATTTGATCATAACTTTCAAAAGGAAATTGGATAAATACTGGAAGGGGAAAATTTTGTAGGGCTATGGGAAAAGGGTAGGGGAATGGGACGAATTGGACAGTTCTTTCTAATGACCACCTTTTGTGCTGTATAATTCTATGTTTTATATATATGGCCCCCAGTTTTGGTCTCCCCCACAAGTGGAAACATTTCTCCGTCTACCTTAGCAAACCCTTTCATAATATTAAAGACCTCTATCAGGTGTCTCCTCGTTCTCTTTTCTAGTTATATTAGAAAAGCATGCCACCTCAGTACCTTACAGGCCTAGAATAAGATACTCCTCCACAAACATACACACAACTACAAAAGTCTCTGTATTGTACATTTTAACCCAGTGGTTTGTTTAAAGTTTCATTACTGAAATCCTGTAACTTTTTTCACACCTTCATAAAAATGTGGATGCATTCTAGATGGAGGTCTGGGCAAATAAAACTCTTTGTGTCCAGCCATTGCGTCTTCATCTATTATCACTTCTTCATCACCTACAGGGTCTGCAAAGAGATATTTTAAAACAGTAACATCAGCGTGTGCTAAACTCATCAAGTTGAGGTTTTACACTGTTATTTTTCCTCTCTCTTTGCATTGCATCCATTTTAATGTCTATTTTGATATTTCAGAACAATGAAATGTTCAACAGGGGCTACAAATTCACAGTACAGAATGCAAGGTGAGTGGCCATACTGCAGGAAAATACCAAGGTTGAACATATTAAAATGATGAGGTGAATCAAGAAGTAGCAGATAGGTGCTGGCACGATGCTTCAATCTCCGTGCTGTTCCCACAATCCCCGTGCTGTTCCCACAATCCCCGCACTGTTCCCACAATCCCCGAGCTGTCCCCACAATCCCCGCGCTGTCCCCACAATCCCCGCGCTGTCCCCACAATCCCCGCGCTGTCCCCACAATCCCCGCGCTGTCCCCACAATCCCCGCGCTGTCCCCACAATCCCCGCGCTGTCCCCACAATCCCCGCGCTGTTTCCACAATCCCCGCGCTGTTTCCACAATCCCCGCGCTGTTCCCACAATTCCCGTGCTGTCCCCACAATCTCCGTGCTGTCCCCACAATCCCCGTGCTGTCCCCACAATCCCCGCGCTGTCCCCACAATTCCCGTGCTGTTCCCACAATCCTCGCGCTGTTCCCACAATCCCCGTGCTGTTCCCACAATTCCCGTGTAGTCACTGTAATTTCTATCAATGTTAAGTGTGTAATTGGCCTGCGACAGAAGTGCATAATTGCCAGGTTTTTTTTTCCCATTGACTTCAGTAGAAAGGAGAATCACTGATTCTCTAACACCCATTTTGTGCTACCTCTGATGACCTTTTTATCTTTATAATCAGTTTTTCTGGCTCTTTACTAATGGTCATTGTTTTGTCTCTGCAATCCCTCCTGCGCTCTACCTATGATCCATGACAGTTAATATAAACCTTTTAAACTTTATAGTGTCTTTATAATCACAATGCTGTCGCTACCATCATTCAGCATCCCAGTCCTACTGCTTTGCTTGTAAATCACGACAACCCCACCTCAATATTGCTCAGCAAAAGATGATCTCTTCATAGATGCACTGGTAACATGCTCTGTTTAATTTATGTTTCACATGATAAATGCTCCATTTGGGATACTGTACTACTCACATAAAATGCGGGAACCTCGTCGTCTACGCCTGAGCTGCATTGGGTTATATTGCTGCTGCTCTGCTTCGCGAAATGGGGGCACTTTCTTTGGGCGGCCTGAAATAAGAGAAACGTTAGTTTAAAAGAAATCACTAATCCTGCAGAAACAACCAGATGATGTGACACTCAGCTAACTGCGAGTAACTATCTTGCTCTTTGCATGACTTTCCCATTCCGACTGTTACTTTCAAGATAGATTTTGTCTGTTTTGACCGTGAAAATGGCATTTTATAGCAAACAGTAACACAAAAGAAAAGGAAACACGACACACACATTTCAGCCATTTCTTCTATCAGAATGACACTACTAAATATTGAGCCGGAAAAAAAATAATTAGAAGCAGATAACACGGATTTCAGAAAGGAAGATGATGATTGACAAAACTGAGAGTTCTTTGAGGAGATGGTTGTGTACATAGACTTTCAGAGAATCTTTGACAGGGTGCTACACAGGAAGTAAGGAATTAGGGGCAGGTTAGCGACTTGGATTAAACACCGGTTAGAAGGGAGTTGAGGTACGTTTCTCCGTGTGGTTGGAATTGCGAGCGGTGTCCGAGAGGGTACTGTTCTGTGAATGCTTTTGTTCACTGTATACAGAAATCATTAGGATATTGGACTAGAGGGGGTGGTATCCCCAACTTTACAGATGACGCTAAAAGAGGAGACAAAGTAAATAATTCCGAGGACCAAGAAAATCTGCAAGGGGATATTAATAAGCATGAAGAAGAAAGTGGTGGATGAAAGTCAATGTCAATAAATGTTGGGTAGTAGATTTTCATTAAAAGGAAAGTTATAATTATACTTTGAATGGGGGAAGAGTTGGCTAGTGTGAAAGTGCAGAAGTATATGGGGGTTCAGCAGACATTAAAAGCAGCATCTCAAGTGGATAAAGCTATAAAAAAGCTAATGGGATATTATTTTTTATGGCAAAAGGTATAGAATATAAAAGTCGTGATGTAAAGGTGAATCTATATAAAACCTTACTAAGCACTGTCTGCATTTTTGGCTCCACAGTACAGGAAAGGTGTTCAGGCAATGGAGGATAGAGCACAGATTCACTCGGATTTTGCCTGCTACGAGGAAATATAAATATGAAGAAAGACTCAAAAGACAAGACTCATGAATGAAGAATTGCAATTTTGATGAGGTACCAGAAGGCTAAAGGAACCATACCGCAACAAATATCAGCTCTTTCATGACCGAGGAGGAAAGCTGGGAGGGAACATTCATGATAGGCAGTCCCCTTGCTTCCACTCTTAAAATGAGTCCTTAGGTGGCTGAACAGTCCAATATGAGAACCAGTCCCTGTCACAGGTGGGACAGATAGTCGTTGAGGGAAGGGGTGGGTAGGACTGGTTTGCTGTGCGCTCTTTCCGCTGCCTGCGCTTGATTTCTGCATGTTCTCGGCGATGAGACTCGAGGTGCTCAGCACCTTCCTGGATGCACTTCCTCCACTTAGGGCGGTCTTTGGCCAGGGACTCCCAGGTGTCGGTGGGGATGTTGCACTTTTTCAGGGAGGCTTTGAGGGTGTCCCTGTAATGTTTCCTCTGCAAACCTTTGGTTCGTTTACAGTGAAGGAATTCCGAGTAAAGCGCTTGCTTTGGGAGTCTCGTGTCTGGCATGCGAACGATGTGGCCTGCCCAGCGGAGCTGATCAAGTGTGGTCAGTGCTTCAATTCTGGAGATGTTGGTCTGGTCGAGGACGATAATGTTGGTGCGTCTGTCCACCCAGGGGATTTGTAGGATCTTGTGGAGGCATCGTTGGTGGTATTTTTCCAGCGACTTGAGGGGTCTGCTGTACATGGTCCATGTCTCTGAGCCATACAGGAGAGCGGGTATTACTACAGCTCTGTAGACCATGAGCTTGGTGGAACACTGCCCCATTAAGCACACTCAAGGTGTCAGTCATGTTCAGTGGTAGCACTCGCCTCTGAGTCAAAAGGTTGTGGGTTCAAGTCCTACTGCAGAGACTTTAGCACATAATCTAGGCTGGCACTTTAATGCAGTACTGAGGGAGTGCCACACTGTCAGAGGGGCAGTGCTAAGGGTGCGCTGCACTGTCGGAGGGGCAGTGCTGAGGGTGCGCCGCACTGTCGGAGGGGCAGTGCTGAGGGAACGCTGCACAGTCGGAGGGGCAGTACTGAGGGAGCGCTGCATAGTCGAAGGGGCAGTATTGAACGAGCGCTGCAGTGTTGGAGAGGCAGTGCTGAAGGAGCGCTGCACTGTTAGAGGGGCAGTACTGAGGGAGTGCTGCATAGTCGGAGGGGCAGTGCTGAAGGAGCGCTGCACTGTTGGAGGGGCAGTACTGAGGGAACGCTGCACAGTCGGAGGGGCAGTACTGAGGGAGCGCTGCATAGTCGAAGGGGCAGTATTGAACGAGCGCTGCAGTGTTGGAGAGGCAGTGCTGAAGGAGCGCTGCACTGTTAGAGGGGCAGTACTGAGGGAGTGCTGCATAGTCGGAGGGGCAGTGCTGAGGGAGCGCTGCACTGTTGGAGGGGCAGTACTGAGGAAGTGCTGCAATGTCGGAGGGGCAGTACTGAGGGAGCGCTGCATAGTCGGAGGGGCAGTGCTGAAGGAGCGCTGCACTGTTGGAGGGGCAGTACTGAGGAAGCGCTGCAATGTCGGAGGGGCAGTACTGAGGGAGTGCTGCAGTGTTGGTGATGTCGTCATTTGGATGAGACATTAAACCAAGACCCTGACTGCTCTCTCTAGTGGACGTAAAAGATCCCATGGCACTATTTCAAAGAAGAGCAGGGGAGTTATCCCTGGTGTCCTAACCAATATTTATCCCTCAAGCAACATAACAAAAACAGATTATCTGGTCATTATCACATTGCTGTTTGTGGGAGTTTGCCGTGCACTAATTGGCTGCCGTGTTTCCCACATTACAACAGTGACTACACTTCAAAATGTACTTCATTGGCTGTAAAGTGCTTTGAGACATCTGCTAGTTGTGAAAGGCGCTATATAAATGCAAGTATTTCTCTTTCTTTCAAATAACATCACTAAAACAGATTATTTGGTTATTATCTCATTACGGTTTGTGGGACCTTACTGTGTGCAAATTGGCTGCCGTATTTCCTATATTACAACCGTGCCTACAGTTTAACAAAAGTATTTAATTGTGATGAGGTCATGAAAGGCATCATATAAATGCAAGTTCTTTCTCTCTCTCTCTAAGATTCAGCATAACATGGGTTAAATTCAGCGTACTTTCTCAATACTGCCTTGAACCTGACACCCAATGTGACACGGGCACAATGGGCCGAACAGCCTCCTTCTGTGTCGTCATTTTTCTATGATTCTATGAAAGTGTGCCAGCTTACAATGTACCCAATCTGTGACACATTTAAAGTTTCACTCACTATTGTTTGTAGTGGTTTTCCTCACCTCCATGCAATCTGGGAGGGTGTTCAGTTCTAGATTCTATTATGGAGACCTGACTCGGTTGTTGTTGATGGCCTGCTTCACTTATAACGCTCCCTTCAGGTAGACGAGCAAGCTCTGAAATGAAGAGCACCACTGGGAGTATTATAAATGTGGAAGTGTGGGGTGATAAACTTCTGTTCTCTCACTTTACAGCTACCATTATCATCACTTTGATATTTTTTCAATGAATCAAGCTAAACAATTATCTCCAACAAAACATGGCATAGCCACCATCAAAAAACTGGAAAGCTCAAACACCAGCCTGTAATTTTCTTGTTCCTCCTTGCAAGAGCCATCACGTGCAGAAATACAGAGGAGCACAATTGGCAAAAAAAAATGCCAAGTTTCATTAATGTTATAATGCCAATTGTGTGGTGCCTGTATATCCTGAAGCTGCTGACTCATGCTAGGGGACATGTCTATGAGTGCCAAAGTAGTCATTTACGTGTGAGCCCATGCAATGAGTATCGGCAGGCTGTTGATTATTGAAGGGGCATTACAGTCAATGCCAAGCGAGTGGTCATCCAGCACCAACAAATGAACAGTCCAGTCCGAATCACTGATAGTTACCCAGAGTGGGAAGCGCGCCTGATAGTTCCCTTCCTTGCCTGCGAGTGATGTGGCCAAGTGTAGCATCCCAACTGTTGCCCGAGCTGAGATCAGCTAACTTAGCAGACGGGAATCAAACCCGAGACCTTCTGGTCTATATTGCTTTGTGCTACACCCGATAGTATCTTTACTCAGTGAATAAGCAACGATTTGGAAAACAGATTACTGTTAGCTGCTGTGCATAATGACAAGTTCTTTATTAGTAGCAATGTTGCTTCTGAGTCAGAAGAATGTAGGTTCAAACCTACTTTAGGATGATCTAAGGTGACACTTCAGTTGAATGTTGAGGGAAACTCACATTGTAGGAGGAACTGTAAATTGGATGAGATATTAAACTGAGGCCCCATCTGTCTGTTCAGAAGGATGTGAAAGATCCCATGAAAGTATTTGAAGAAACATAGAAAATAGGTGCAGCAGTAGGCCATTCGGCCCTTCGAGCCTGCACCACGATTCAATAAGATCATGGCCGATCATTCCCTTTCTTTTCTCTCCATACCCCTTGATCCCTTTAGCTGTAAGGGCCATATCTAACTCCCTCTTGAATATATCCAATGAACTGGCATCAACAACTCTCAGCGGTAGAGAATTCCACAGGTTAACAACTCTCTGAGTGAAGAAGTTTCTCCTCATCTCAGTCCTAAATGGCTTACCCCTTATCCTTGACTGTGTCCCCCGGTTCTGGACTTCCCCAACATTGGGAACATTCTTCCTGCATCTAACCTGTTCAGTCCCTTCAGAATTTTATATATTTCTATGAGATTCCCTATCATTCTTCTAAACTCCAGTGAATACAGGCCCAATCGATCCAGTCTCTCCTCGTATGTCAATCCTGCCATCCTGGGAATCAGTCTGATGAACCTTCGCTGCACTCCCTCAATAGCAAGAACGTCCTTCCTTAGATTAAGAGACCAAAACTGAACACAATATTCCAGGTGAGGCCTCACCAAAGCCCTGTACAACTGTAGTAAGACCTCCCTGCTCCTATACTCAAATCCCTTAGCTATTAAGGCCAACATACCATTTGCCGCCTGCTGTACCTGTATGCCAACTTTCAATGACTGATGAACCATGACACCCAGGTCTCGTTGCACCGTCCCTTTTCCTAATCTGTCACCATTCAGATAATATTCTGCCTTTGTGTTTTTGCCACCAAAGTGGATAACCTCACATTTATCTACATTATACTGCATCTGCCATGTATTTGCCCACTCACCTAACCTGTCAAAGTCACCCTGCAGCCTCTTAGCGTCCTCCTCACAGCTCACACCACCACCCAGTTTAGTGTCATCTGCAAACGTAGAGATATTACATTCAATTCCTTCATCTAAATCATTGATGTAAATTGTAAAGAGCTGGGGTCCCAGCACTGAGCCCTGCGGCACCCCACTAGTCACTGCCTGCCATTCTGAAAAGGACCCATTTATCCCGACTCTCTGCTTCCTGTCTGCCAACCAGTTCTCTATCCACGTCAGTATATTACTCCCAATACCATGTGCTTTGATTTTGCACACCAATCTCTTGTGTGGGACCTTATCAAAAGCCTTTTGAAAGTCCAAATACAGCACATACACTGGTTCTCCCTTGTCCACTCTACCAGTTACATCCTCAAAAAATTCTAGATTTGTCAAGCATGATTTCCCTTTCATAAATCCATGCTGACTTGGAATGGATTTATCTCTCAACCAATACAGATAATGTGCTCATTTATCTCTTTGCTGTTGCTGGACCTTGCTGTGTGCATATTGCTTGCCAAGTTTTCCTATGTATATGGCAGGCGTTACGGGCGTGTCGTCAGGGGGCGCGCGTGGCCAAGGGGGTCTAACATTAACGGCGTCGACCTCTGTGAAGAACTTGACTATCTTCAAAGTCTGTTTCCAACGAACTGTGGTGCTATGCTCCAGAAAAGCAAACTTCAAGGAGGTAAAATTGCCCTTATTATAGCCCCGTTAGCACCTCCGGGGAGTGGGGGGGTGTAAAAGTTCCTACGGCACTATTTTAAAGAGCAGGGGAGTTCTCCCGGTGTCTTGGCCAATATTTATCCCTCAATCAACATTACTAAAAACAGATTATTTGGTTGCTGGTTGTGGGATCTTGCTGTGCGCAAAATGGCTGCTGTTTCCTACGTTACAAGTGACTACACTTCAAAAAGTACTTCATTGGCTGTAAAGCGCTTTGAGACGAGCGGTGGTGGTGAGAGGTGCAAGTCTTTCTTTTTCTCTTTGGTGGTATGACTGCGACAGGTCTTCATTCATTGGTGAATGGCCATATATCGGATGATTGCGCCCCATTCGGCGGTGGACTCTTTATTGAAAGCGAATATTTTCCTCTCCTTTGACTGGAGCCGGCAAGCCCCGCGGGGTGGGTGTGTGTGTGTGTGTGTGAGGTTACTCACCCAGCGGGACGTTGGCCAGGATGCAGCCGAGGAGCAGCAGGTAGCCGCGCGCCGCCATCTTGTGCCGGCCGGCCGGGTGTGAGGCGCCGCCACGCGCTTCCCGCCCAACACAGGCCGCATTGTGGCGTCACCGCGGCGGGGGGGGGGGGCAGCCAATCACAGCGCAGCAGCCCGCAGAACGTGCACGCGACAGAGACTGGAGCCGACTCTGTGTGTGTGTGTGCGCGCGCACGCGCCCGCCTTCCCGCCCGAGGCTCGAGCGCCATTTCGCGCCTTCGGGAAGGAGGAGAAGGAGGCCCTCATTGTAAGCGTCAGCTACCATCTCCTCAAGGGCAGCTGCTGGCGTTCGAGATGTTTACTTTGCTGCTGATGGAAATGTGTTCAAGCCATCATCTAATCAATACCCAACTGATAAGGAAATAACTAATTAATCACCAGGCACTGAGCCACAGGTTATGTTCAATAATAGACTTTTGCCATTTTGTTCCACATTTTCGCACCTGCCAACATTTCCATGCCCCATGCCCTGGTGGGGCAATGGGCAACGGGTAATGAACTCGCTCCAGAATCCTCGGAAACAGTGCGTATGCCCAGAGCGATAATGCACACTAGGTTATGGTCAGTTTAAGGGCAGACCTTTTGAGACGTTGGGCAAACAGCACATTTTTAAAGGTGCTAAAACATACTGTCTGCGTAAAGTGTGGACGATCGACATGCATTTGCAAAAATGTGGGCAGCTTGCCCCAAATTCAGCCCCACGCGGAACAGGTGGAAAATCTCGGTGCCACGAGCGAGTGACAATTGCTGGTTTTGCTTTCAAAACACAACCTGTTTTGAAGCATTATTCTGTAAGCTCCATGTGTACAAATGGGTTTACAGTCTGTACCAGCTCTTTGCTAATCATACATGTCATCCCAATGTTACAGATCTGGGTAACACAGCTCCACTGAAAGTGAGAGAGCATTCAAGAAGTCTGGACATCACTGAAAACTGAAGCCAGGTAAGCAGCATGGAAGCTGAAGAGCAGAAGGAAAGCTTATTTTTGTAATCTTTCCTGTAACTACTTGCGAAACAGTACCAGCAGAAGTGTGAAATCAGATTACCCATGTGGTCAGTAGAAAAGCAACATTTATATATTTTTTCCACAGGAAGAGAGATTGGGGTTGTATTGTATTTGCTTCATGGGTTCTTTGCTTAAGAATTCACAGCTACACATTTGCTGTAAGGAACTAGCTGGTTTATTAACAAAAGTTTCACAATCAAACTGAACCCTACCATTTCATTCACCAGGTTCACAACTGCATGCCTCATCGTGGAGAACTTGAACTTAATTAACTAGGGTTTTATTGAGTCTTGTTAACATCTGGATATCAAGAAAGACTGGATCAACTGGGCTTGTATTCACTGGAGTTCAGAAGAATGAGAGGGGACCTCATAGAAATGTTTAAAATTCTGACGGGTTTAGACAGGTTAGATGCAGGAAGAATGTTCCCAATGTTGGGGAAGTCCAGAACCAGAGGTCACAGTCTAAGGATAAGAGGGAAGCCATTTAGGACCGAGATGAGGAGAAACTTCTTCACCCAGAGAGTGGTGAACCTGGGGAATTCTCTACCACAGGAAGTTGTTGAGGCCAATTCATAAATATATTCAAAAAGGAGTTAGATGTAGTCCTTGCTACTAGGGGGATCAAGGGGTATGGCAAGAAAGCAGGAATGGGGTACTGAAGTTGCATGTTCAGCCATGAACTCATTGAATGGCGGTGCAGGCTAGAAGGGCCGAATGGCCTGCTCCTGCACCTATTTTCTATGTTTCTATATCACATGACTGGCTTAGCCACTCACAGTGCAACAACTCCACAACTATTTTAATAGAACATTAACTCAAGTGCCCCCTTTTGGTAAAGGCACTAGAGCCCACAAATTTCCAAATAAAACTTTAATAACGGAAAATTAAATCAAATTAACATTTGGTTGCTGGTGGTGATGATGTGCAACAGCACCACAACTCTTTTGGGGGGGGAACAAAACAAACATTAGATCAAGTGCCCCCTCGATCTAGGGGACACTCCAGACACTTTTAACTGCACTCTTTTTTCATACTTTTTTTGTTTTTCTTTGTTTTACAGCTCCACAAACCCATGAGCATGCTCACAGGTGTATACATTACAGGGGTAAATTTGCTTCTTTTGTGCTCCTGGGAGGAAGCCTCACGAGTTAGGAGTGGATATTGGGGAAATTTCATACCAGCCACCCCTGATTTTCCATCTATTAAAATGAATGTGAATGTGTGATTTCCACGCAGCAGCTGAGGCTTCTTGCCGGCAGTAAAAAAAAGAAAAAATTTACCCTATCATTTCTTCCCCCTCTCTTTCTTTACTGTGTCAAAAGAAACTTTCTTCATGGAAGAATTCTGTGTGACATAGAAACATAGAAATTTACAGCGCAGAAGGGGGCCATTTTGGCCCATTGTGTCCGCGCCGGCTGACAAAGAGCCACACGGCCCTCGGTCAGCAGTCCTGAAGGTTACATATAAACCTATGAACAATGGCGGAAAGGTAAAGAGCAACCGGCCCAACCAGTCCGCCCCACACAACTGCGATACCCCATGCACCGCAACATTTTACACTCCACCCCATGCGATCTCCTGGGAGAGGAAAAAAAACAGATAATAACCCAGGCCAATTGGGGAATAAAATCTGGGAAAATTCCTCTTCGACCCATCCAGGCGATTGAAACTAGTCCAGGAGATCACTCTGGCCGTATTAGATTCCCTAGTGACATAGTTTGTAGACTAGAGAGTCTGATTTGGAGATGTGTTTCCATTCTAGTACCACTTCATATCAACAGAAAGCAATAACGGAAAGCCTGTCACAGAACACACACAAACAATATACACGTGTAATTACTTTATTGAAATAAAATGAAGTATTTCATGATTGCTTGCATTTCTATATTCTATTCAATATTAAGATATATAGAAAACCAGATTCAATAATGATGCAAAATATAATAAAAAAGCAACCTTGCATGTTCCCCACACTTAAAGAAATGAAACTTTAAACTTAGTAACGCGGTTTTGGGGAAAAACTGAAACTAATCTGTCAGTGAGGTGTTCATATTTTCTTTCCAATATTTCAGATGTGCATCTGAAAGGACAACATAACAGCATCTTGAATAGATTACAGTCAAGGTTGAAATTTGCAGAACACTTCCATAGTCTGAGGTATGGTGGCATAAGTAATTATCCATTAAAGCCTGACAAACCAGGAATTAAAGTATGAACATGTACTATGTTGAAATGCCACAGTACTCAATTATTGTTTCAGGACACCTCAAGGGCAGTTTTGTGGTCCATTACTAACTAGTGGCAGAGCTTGAGTATTGGAAAAGTACAAGACTGAAACATTTGAATAAATAATTATTTAATGTCACTTTTACTCTTTAGAAGCCATATCAGCGCAATTAATTTAGCTCCTGTTTTCGATGGTCATACCTGGAGCTCAGTCTGTGGCTCTGGACCAAAACATCCTTAAAAAAAAAAATTCTAACCTCCAATTGCAGTTGGAGTTGCACATTTGTGAGGTAACCTTTTGTGCCATGAAGTGTTTGGGTACAGGTTTGTCACACAGTGAGCAGGCCATCCAAGGGTTAGAGAGGATGGGTTGGGCATTCTTGCATGTATTCTAGTAGCTGATTATAAATCAGTTTTTCCAATGCCTGAAGGGTGTTCATGTAGCCAATTATCAGCTGTGAGTTATGGCATTGAATCGGCAAGAAAGGGACAGAACTGCAGAAGGGGAGCCAATTTTTTAATTTCTAGTAGTTGAGTATCAATACTTGCCTGAATTAGGATAGCAGTTGACTGAACGAACAAAACACTTATGTTGAAGAGGAGGCTCCATATTGTGGTTCCTTCCCAGTCCAACCTTGCCACCTGAATACTGGAATTAATGACCAATGTGTTTTTGAAGCAGACAAAGAGTATGTCATTAGATATGATCCCTCGATTCAGACAGATAATAATCGCATGTTTCGTTCTATGAAGCTAAAATCTAAAAGCTATGGTTACAGATATTGAATTGTAAGTCTCATGGAAAGTTCTTCAGTTGGTCTTTTTTGGTGAGATTAGGGGGCTGCGGTTGGACATGCTGGAGTTCCTTCTGCGATATACCATACTTCATTGTGCCGATCAACTAATGTCATCGGACTACATGAAAAAGAAATAAAGGTTGATCTTAATAGCATCCATTTTTATTGAAGTGAATACTTGCAAGTGAATATACATAATGCTCATTACAGAATGGGACATTGCCCCTGCTGTTTTTCTTCAACTTCCACCTCTTCTGAGCTAATGTGGGGGAGACAAAAAAAAACAAGGAAGATAGATGCAATCTGCCTCCAGAGCAAGCCACTATTAAGGGTATGCACACACTGAATCTGTTTTCCTTCAGGTGGGAGGCATCTTGTCTTTGCTTGGCTTCTCTTGACAGTGGAATCGACAAGATTCCACTTTCATCATATGAGGAATCACAGCTGCACACCTATTTCCAATTGCCCCATGTTGGAGCACTAATTCATACCAACACTGCATTGCTCTTGAGGTCACTGTTTATATAGCTTTATAAAAGTATTCCCTTCCCTTCACCTTTCTTGGATCTCACTCACATCATCTGCACCTGAGAGCATGGAGAGTCACCCTGCTCCCAGATCTCATGCAAGCCATGATCCAGACCAACGGATCCACCACAGACCAAATCAGCATCCGGACTGGGGTCAAGTAAGGCTGCGTCATCGCGCCAATCCTCTTCTCGATCTTCCTCGCTGCAATACTCCACCTCACATTCACAAGCTCCCCGCTGGAGTGGAACCAAACTATAGAACCAGTGGGAACCTGTTCAACCTTTGTCGCCTCCAGGCCAGATCCAAGACTGTCCCATCCTCTGTTGCTGAATTACAGTACGCGGACGATGCTTGCGTCTGCGCGCATTCAGAGGCTGAACTCCAAGTCATCATCAACATCTTCACCGAAGCATATAAAAGCATGGGCCTTACACCAACATCCGTAAGGCAAAGGTCCTGTACCAACCTGACCCCGCCACACAGCACTGCCCCCCAGTCATCAAGATCCACGACGCGGCCCTGGACAACGTGGACCACTTTCCATACCTCGGGAGCCTATTATCAGCAAGGGCAGACATTGACGATGAGGTTCAATACCGCCTTCAGTGCGCCAGCGCAGCCTTCGGCCGCCTGAGGAATAGAGTGTTCGAAGATCAGGCCCTCAAATCTGGCACCAAGCTTATGGTCTACAGGGCTGGAGTGATACCCGCCCTCCTGTATGGCTCAGAGACGCGAACCATATACAGTAGACACCTCAAATCGCTGGAGAAATACCACCAATAATGTCTCCGCAAGATCCTGCAAATCCCCTGGGAGGACAGATGCACCAACGTCAGTGTTCTCGATCAGGCCAACATCCCCAGCATCGAAGCACTGACCACACTCGACCAGTTCCGTTCGGCGGGCCGCATTGTTCGCATGCCCAACATAAGACTACCAAAGCAAGCGCTCAACTCGGCAAGCGAGCCCCAGGTGGACAGAGGAAACTTTTCAAGGAACTCTCAAAGCCTCCTTGATTAAGTGCAACATCCCCACTGACACCTGTGAGTCCCTGGCCAAAGACCACCCTAAGTGGAGGAAGAGCATCCAGGAGGGTGCTGAGCACCTCGAGTCTCGTTGCCGAGAGCATGCAGAAAACAAGCGCAGGCAGCGGAAGGAGCGTGCGGCAAACCAGACGCCACACCCACCCTTTCCTCCAATGACTGTCTGTCCCACCTTTGAGAGACTGTAATTCCCGTATTGGACTGTTTAGTCACCTGAGAATGCACTACCTATGATGATGATGATGAAATCTCCATCTGTGCTACGATGACATTGGCCATCTGGAGTTGGTGTCTCCCCATTTCAGCATGGTTAAATTTGTGAACTATATAGAAAGGATTGCAGATGGGCATTCTGTTCACTCCATTATCCAGCTAACCATTGAATTAAAGCAACAGTCTTCTAAACTTGCTCTATGTCTTTACCTGTTGTAGCAAGCACCATAGTAATAACTGGAATCAAAGAGCTGGGAAGCATTATTCAGCTGTTGTTTCAGTTTTGAGGAATAGATTTCTGAACTCAATGTCAATAACCAACCACCAAAGGATTTCACATAAGCGTTCATCTCTGGGAAGTCAATGAAATAAACCTGTTTCATATAAAAGAAAAAATTAATTATATGTCAGTAGATAGAAATTGGAAAAGTAGACTCAACATCCAGGGGTATTCAACATTCAGGAAGGATAGAATAAAAGGAAAAGGAGGTGGGGTAGCATTGCTGGTTAAGGAGGAGATTAATGCAATAGTTAGGAAGGACATTAGCTTGGATGATGTGGAATCTATATGGGTAGAGCTGCAGAACACCAAAGGGCAAAAAACGTTAGTGGGAGTTGTGTACAGACCTCCAAACAGTAGTAGTGATGTTGGGGAGGGCATCAAACAGGAAATTAGGTGTGCATGCAATAAAGGTGCAGCAGTTATAATGGGTGACTTTAATATGCACATAGATTGGGCTAACCAAACTGGAAGCAATACGGTGGAGGAGGATTTCCTGGAGTGCATAAGGGATGGTTTTCTAGACCAATATGTCGAGGAACCAACTAGGTGGGAGGCCATCTTAGACTGGGTGTTGTGTAATGAGAGAGGATTAATTAGCAATCTCGTTGTGCGAGGCCCCTTGGGGAAGAGTGACCATAATGTGGTGGAATTCTGCATTAGGATGGAGAATGAAACAGTTAATTCAGAGACCATGGTCCAGAACTTAAAGAAGGCTAACTTTGAAGGTATGAGGCGTGAATTGGCTAGGATAGATTGGCGAATGATACTTAAGGGGTTGACTGTGGATGGGCAATGGCAGACATTTAGAGACCGCATGGATGAACTACAACAATTGTACATTCCTGTCTGGCGTAAAAATAAAAAAGGGAAGGTGGCTCAACCGTGGCTATCAAGGGAAATCAGGGATAGTATTAAAGCCAAGGAAGTGGCATACAAATTGGCCAGAAATAGCAGCGAACCCGGGGACTGGGAGAAATTTAGAACTCAGCAGAGGAGGACAAAGGGTTTGATTAGGGCAGGGAAAATGGAGTACGAGAAGAAGCTTGCAGGGAACATTAAGACGGATTGCAAAAGTTTCTATAGGTATGTAAAGAGAAAAAGGTTTGTAAAGACAAACGTAGGTCCCCTGCAGTCAGAATCAGGGGAAGTCATAATGGGGAACAAAGAAATGGCGGACCAATTGAACAAGTACTTTGGTTCGGTATTCACTAAGGAGGACACAAACAACCTTCCGGATATAAAAGGGATCAGCGGGTCTCGTAAGGAGGAGGAACTGAGGGAAATCCTTATTAGTCGGGAAATTGTGTTGGGGAAATCGATGGGATTGAAGGCCGATAAATCCCCAGGGCCTGATGGACTGCATCCCAGAGTACTTAAGGAGGTGGCCTTGGAAATAGTGGATGCATTGACAGTCATTTTCCAACATTCCATTGACTCTGGATCAGTTCCTATCGAGTGGAGGGTAGTCAATGTAACCCCACTTTTTAAAAAAGGAGGGAGAGAGAAAACAGGGAATTATAGACCGGTCAGCCTGACATCGGTAGTGGGTAAAATGATGGAATCAATTATTAAGGATGTCATAGCAGCGCATTTGGAAAGAGGTGACATGATAGGTCCAAGTCAGCATGGATTTGTGAAAGGGAAATCATGCTTGACAAATCTTCTGGAATTTTTTGAGGATGTTTCCAGTAGAGTGGACAAGGGAGAACCAGTTGATGTGGTATATTTGGACTTTCAGAAGGCTTTCGACAAGGTCCCACACAAGAGATTAATGTGCAAAGTTAAAGCACATGGGATTGGGGGTAGTGTGCTGACATGGATTGAGAACTATATTATATTCCAGTGAAAAAGAAGGGCGGCAAGAGAAGAGATAACCAGCCCTGGATAACCAAGGAAATAAAGGAAAGTATCAAATCAAAGACCAATGCGTATAAGGTGGCCAAGGTTAGTGGGAAACTAGAGGATTGGGAAAATTTTAAGCAACAGCAAAGAATGACTAAAAAAAGCAATAAAGAAAGGGAAGATAGATTACGAAGGTAAACTTGCGCAAAACATAAAAACAGATAGTAAAAGCTTTTACAGATATATAAAACGGAAAAGAATGACTAAAGTAAATGTTGGTCCCTTAGAAGATGAAAAGGGGGATTTAATAATGGGAAATGTGGAAATGGCTGAGACCTCAAACAATTATTTTGCTTCCGTCTTCACAGTGGAAGACACAAAAACCATGCCAAAAATTGCTGGTCATAGGAATGTGGGAAGGGAGGACCTTGAGATGATCACTATCACTAGGGAGGTAGTGCTGGACAGACTAATGGGACTGAAGGTAGACAAGTCCCCTGGTCCTGATGAAATGCATCCCAGGGTATTAAAAGAGATGGCGGAAGTTATAGCAGATGCATTTGTTATAATCTACCAAAATTCTCTGGACTCTGGGGAGGTACCCGCGGATTGGAAAGCAGCTAATGTAACGCCTCTGTTTAAAAAAGGGGGCAGGCAAAAGGCAGGTAACTATAGGCCGGTTAGTTTAACATATGTAATGGGGAAAATGCTTGAAACTATCATTAAGGAAGAAATAGCGGGACATCTGGATAGGAATAGTGCAATCAAGCAGACGCAGCATGGATTCATGAAAGGAAAATCATGTTTAACTAACTTACTGGAATTCTTTGAGGATATAACGAGCATGGTGGATAGAGGTGTACCGGTGGATGTGGTGTATTTAGATTTCCAAAAGGCATTCGATAAGGTGCCACACAAAAGGTTACTGCAGAAGATAAAGGTACGCGGAGTCAGAGGAAATGTATTAGCATGGATAGAGAATTGGCTGGCGAACAGAAAGCAGAGAGTCGGGATAAATGGGTCCTTTTCCGGTTGGAAATCAGTGGTTAGTGGTGTGCCACAGGGATCAGTACTGGGGACCACAACTGTTTACAATATACATAGATGACCTAGAAGAGGGGACAGAGTGTAGTGCAACAAAATTTGCAGATGACACTAATATTAGTGGGAAAGCGGGTTGTGTAGAGGACTCAGGCTGCAAGGAGATTTGGATAGGTTAAGCGAATGGGCTAAGGTTTGGCAGATGGAATACAATGTCGGAAAGTGTGAGGTCATCCACCTTGGGAAAAAAAACAGTAAAAGGGAATATTATTTGAATGGGGAGAAATTACAACATGCTGAGGTGCAGAGGGACCTGGGGGTCCTTGTGCATGAATCCCAAAAGGTTAGTTTCCAGGTGCAGCAGGTAATCAGGAAGGCAAATGGAATGTTGGCCTTCATTGCGAAAGGGATGGAGTACAAAAGCAGAGAGGTGTTGCTGCAACTGTATAAGGTATTGGTGAGGCCGCACCTGGAGTACTGCGTGCAGTTTTGGTCACCTTACTTAAGGAAGGATATACTAGCTTTGGAAGGGGTACAGAGACGATTCACTAGGCTGATTCGAGAAATGAGGGGGTTACCTTATGATGATAGATTGAGTAGACTGGGTCTTTACTCCTTGGAGTTCAGAAGGATGAGGGGTGATCTTATAGAAACATTTAAAATCATGAAAGGGATACACAAGATAGAGGCAGAAAGGCTGTTTCCATTGGTGGGGGAGACTAGAACTAGGGGGCACAGCCTCAAAATACGGAGGAGCCAATTTAAAACCGATTTGAGAAAGAATTTCTTCTCCCAGAGGGTTGTGAATCTGTGGAATTCTCTGCCCAAGGAAGCAGTTGAGGCTGGCTCATTGAATGTTTTCAAGTCAAAGATAGATAGATAAGGGAATTAAGGGTTACGGGGAGAGGGCGGGTAAGTGGAGCTGAGTCCACGACCAGATCAGCCATGATCTTATTGAATGGCGGAGCAGGCTCGAGAGGCTAGATGGCCTACTCCTGTTCCTAATTCTTATGTTCTTATATTCTTAACTGGTTGTCAGACAGGAAGCAAAGAGTAGGAGTAAATGGGGACTTTTCAGAATGGCAGACAGTGACTAGTGGGGTACCGCAAGGTTCTGTGCTGGGGCCCCAGCTGTTTACACTGTACATTAATGATTTAGACGAGGGGATTAAATGTAGTATCTCCAAATTTGCGGATGACACTAAGTTGGGTGGCAGTGTGAGTTGCGAGGAGGATGCTATGAGGCTGCAGAGTGACTTGGATAGGTTAGGTGAGTGGGCAAATGCATGGCAGATGAAGTATAATGTGGATAAATGTGAGGTTATCCACTTTGGTGGTAAAAACAGAGAGACAGACTATTATCTGAATGGTGACAGATTAGGAAAAGGGGAGGTGCAAGGAGACCTGGGTGTCATGGTACATCAGTCATTGAAGGTTGGCATGCAGGTACAGCAGGCGGTTAAGAAAGCAAATGGCATGTTGGCCTTCATAGCGAGGGGATTTGAGTACAGGGGCAGGGAGGTGTTGCTACAGTTGTACAGGGCCTTGGTGAGGCCACACCTGGAGTATTGTGTACAGTTTTGGTCTCCTAACCTGAGGAAGGACATTCTTGCTATTGAGGGAGTGCAGCGAAGGTTCACCAGACTGATTCCCGGGATGGCGGGACTGACCTATCAAGAAAGACTGGATCAACTGGGCTTGTATTCACTGGATTTCAGAAGAATGAGAGGGGACCTCATAGAAACGTTTAAAATTCTGATGGGTTTAGACAGGTTAGATGCAGGAATAATGTTCCCAATGTTGGGGAAGTCCAGAACCAGGGGTCACAGCCTAAGGATAAGGGGTAAGCCATTTAGGACCGAGATGAGGAGAAACTTCTTCACCCAGAGAGTGGTGAACCTGTGGAATTCTCTACCACAGAAAGTTGTTGAGGCCAATTCACTAAATATATTCAAAAGGGAGTTAGATGAAGTCCTTATTACTCGGGGGATCAAGGAGTATGGCGAGAAAGCAGGAATGGGGTACTGAATTTGCATGTTCAGCCATGAACTCATTGAATGGCGGTGCAGGCTAGAAGGGCCGAATGGCCTCCTCCTGCACCTATTTTCTATGTTTCTATGTTTCTAGACAGTGTACAGGAATCGGTTGCTTAATGTGATAAGAGAAATCCCTACATTAAAACTTGATTTTTTTAGTAGTAATCTGGTGCCATAAAATGGTATATTGTCGGTTTGTGCCTCTAATTCAGCATGTGTTTGACAGGTGTTAAGCAGAGACATGATGCTACCCCTCAAGGCAGAAAATCAGAGGACAAATGAGCTGTCCTATGCCTTTCCTGTACATTGACAAGTAATGCTGCTGGATGTTTGGGAGTCAGTGAAATCATTGACCTCTGGTGCATGGTGATGGGAGATGTTAAGATGAGAAACATTTAAATAGGGAACAAATATACATAAAACTTCCTTGTTTGAGGTAACAGAAACAGAGTGGCTGCCTGGAGAGATACAACTGCAGTTGTGACTCCCCAGCGACAGCTACATAAGAAAATAGTTTACAGACATTGTGATGCAGTGCATTTATGTTCTAATATGCTGAGTCATGAAGTAATAGAGAAGAATCAAGTGATTGTTGCCAATCTGGGTTAATGAACCGGATCAAATGACGCACTCTTTTTCTGCTTCGGTAGCACAATGGTCATTAAGTCCAGTTTTAGGACGGCAAGTTTGAATATGTAGGAAATAACTCCCCCCTTCTTTTGATTTCCCACTCGCAGAGCTCCTGATCTGCAACACAGCATCAGGGATTATTCTGAGTGGCCAGCTGTATTCCTCACATGGAGGGAGTGAAATTAGAGAGTGATTCACTCTGTCGAGTTGTGTACCATTTGATGGCCGTATGAAGAGTGGCAATCATCAAAGTTCTGGAGCTGGTTGTCTGTCCCACCCTTTATCCAGAGAATGATATATATTACAGGGGGAAATTAAAGGGGCAGGAAATGAAAGAAATGAGGCAAACAAAACTCTGGTCCAAAGTACATTTTATAAGTTGTGAACTATCGAGCTACTTACATCAGTGTCAATGGGTGCAAGGGGGCTCTGCTGATACTCAGCTGGCAGCAAAAAGTGGATGATGTAGTTCTTGAATCCTATTCCTTCACTTTGAGGTATCTTGAGCAGAACAGGAGTTGTCATATCGATTTGCTTGCCTGTGTTGAAAGAACACTGTTAATATTTGTTCACAATGGGGTGGAATATCCGTAGAGACTCCCGATCTGCCGCTGTAACTTTGGGGGAGGATTGGCAGAAATCCTGGAAAAACGGAGTAAACGCTGAAGTTACCGTGAAAGACTGGGAGAAATCCCGCCTATATTCCAGACAAAAATCCATATACCCTGTTAATATACTGACCTTTGTCTGCAAAAACTAGATGGTAGATGGAGGTGCAAGGCACTACCGAGTTTAATAGAAGACAAGATAAGATTAATCAAGCAATGTGGGTGACTGTGTCCTGCATTAAGTACTGCTCACTCATCACCCTTGTGCTCGCTGGCCTATATTGGCTCCGTGTCCCCTAATGCCTTAAATTTAAAATCTTAGTCCTCATCGTTTACTCTCACCACATCCTCGCCCCACCTTATCTCTGCAACCTGCTCCAGCTCTTCATTCCTACCCCCAAACACCCTGCTCCTCTGATTCCGACTTTTTGTGTATTCCCCCTTGGCTCACCATTGGTGATAAAGCCTTCAACAGCCTTGCTCCTACTCAGTGGAATTTCTTTCTTAAATCTCTTCACTTTTCTACCTCTGTCTCTTTAAAAATCTTCTCAAAACGATTTGACCTTGAGCTGAACTTTCAATCCCACGTCTAATTCTTTACCAAGACTGTCATCTTTCACCTGCAATGCCTGTATTCTCTATTTCACCCCACTGCAGCTGAAACCCTCACCCATCTTCACAATCTCAAGGATCGATATCTCTGGTACATTCTCTGGTACTGTAATCATAGTGCATTATGTATAGAAATACATAGTAGCTACAACACAGGAACAAGGTGGGTAAATGTGAATAGAACTATTTGGCTCATGTGGAAGGCTTCATGACCTGTTTATGTGTTGTAACTTTTCTGTATTTCTATGTATCACCTTCAGAGTTCCCCAAGGTTCCAACCTTGATCACTTCTTCCTCGTCAATCTGTTGTCCTTGGTTACATTTTCTGATCAAATTCCACATATACACCGACAACACCTAGCTGTACCTCTTAATCACCTTCCTTGATCCCTCCATTGCCTCTGTGTTGATGGTGTTTGTCTGACATGCAGTCTTCGCTAAACTGTAAATTCTTCCAGGTAAGTATGCGGAAGACTGATGCCACTGTATTCAGTCCCCACTGCTGATTTCTTCCACTTGTCACTGGATCCATTCCCTTCCCCGGCCACCGTTTCAGCCTTAATCAGACTATTTGCATCCTTGGAGATCTGTTCGATCTGAGCTAAGTTTCTGTCTCCAAATCCTCGCTGTTACTTTCCAACCATTTCATCTGTGGCCTTGCCTCTGTAAGATCCGACAGCCCCTCCCAAGATATCTTTTACTATGACTCCAGCCAGTTGTGAATTGCTTTCTCCTGTTGCCCAACTATTGCGGCCAGTCTCCTAGGTCCCATTCTTTGGAATTCCTTCCCCTAAACCGAGATGCCTCTACACCTTACTCTGCTTCTTTAACTTCCTCTTGAAAACTCACCTCTTTGCTTCATTAGGTAATTGTGCAATGTGCTTTTAATGGGCTATCAGAAAAAACGACTTTCCATAAAAATGGTTTTGATTATTTTTTAGGATGGTGTTACCCCTCCAACTTGCCTGCGTGCTCTTGTGCCACACATGGTCCCTGGTTGAGAGGACGAGTAGATGGACAGCCTTCTCTCAGGCTTTATCTGCTCTGAAAGCAGTTGCTTGGAAGCAGTGCAAGAACAACCTTGGGTGAGTGCCCTTTAATTTTTCCTCCCTCTCTGTGGGGAGGTGCCTGCATTCCACCAATCTCTTCTCCAAAGCAGCACTACATAGACGTAAGTTGGAATGCATTTTTCAAATATTAAGCAATTGGATGTGGTGTATTTGGACTTTCAAAAGGCTTTTGACAAGGTCCCACACAAAAGATTGGTGTGCAAAATTAAAGCACATGGTATTGGTGGTAATGTATTGACGTGGATAGAGAACTGGTTGTCAGACAGGAAGCAGAGAATCGGGATAAACGGGTCCTTTTCAGAATGGCAGGCAGTGACTAGTGGGGTGGCGCAGGGCTCAGTGCTGGAACCCCAGCTATTTACAATTTACATTAATGATTTAGATGAAGGAATTGAGTGTAATATCTCCAAGTTTGCAGATGACTCTAAGCTGGGTGGCGGTGTGAGCTGTGAGAAGGACGCTAAGAGGCTGCAGGGTGACTTGGACAGGTTAGGTGAGTGGGCAAATGCATGACAGATGCAGTATAATGTGGATAAATGTGAGGTTATCCACTTTGGTGGCAAAAACATGAAGGCAGAATATTATCTGAATGGCAATAGATTAGGAAAAGGGGAGGTGCAACGAGACCTGGGTGTCATGGTTCATCAGTCATTGAAAGTTGGCATGCAGGTACAGCAGGCGGTGAAGAAGGCAAATGGTATGTTGGCCTTAATAGCTAGGGGATTTGAGTATAGGAGCAGGGAGGTCTTACTGCAGTTCTACAGGGCCTTGGTGAGGCCTCATCTGCAATATTGGTCTCCTAATCTGAGGAAGGACGCTGTTGCTATTGAGAGAGTGTAGCGAAGGTTCACCAGACTGATTCCCGGGATGGCAGGACTGACATATGAGGAGAGACTGGATCGACTGGACCTGTATTCACTGGAGTTTAGAAGGATGATAGGGGATCTCATAGAAATATATAAAATTCTGACGGGACTGGACAGATTAGATGCAGGAAGAATGTTCCCGATGTTGGAGAAGTCCAGAACCAGGGGACACAGTCTAAGGATAAGGGGTAAGCCATTTAGGACTGAGATGAGGAGAAACTTCTTCACTCAGAGAGTTATTAACCTGTGGAATTCTCTCCCGCAGAGAGTTGTTGATGCCAGTTCATTGGATATACTCAAGAGGGAGTAAGATGTGGCCCTTATGGCTAAAGGATCAAGGGATATGGAGAGAAAGCAGGAAAGGGGTACTGAGGTGAATGATCAGCCATGATCTTATTGAATGGCGGTGCAGGCTCGAAGGGCCGAATGGCCTACTCCTGCACCTATTTTCTATGTTTTTCTATGTTTCTATGATTGTCGCTGTTATATTTAATTTTTGTTGTCTTTTTTGTACCTTCTTCATTTTTGCCCTGGATGTACTTAAAGAGCTTCATGAATCCTTGATAGCTAGCGAATTCCATAAAAAGGGATGTAACGTTGGTCGCAGCCCACTTTGAAGCATTATAATGACGAACCTGCATGTGAAACAGCAAAGAAAATCAGTGGTTAAACACGACGCAGCCTGTTCACTGCCAAACCAGCTGAATTTCCAACAACTTAGTCCGAACAAAACATATCTTAACTCCAACTTCAAAAGAGAACCCCCACGACACCCTTGCGATTTCCTCCCATTTCTCACACTGACTATCTGGATCTCTTAGTGTGAGTGTTGGTTTGGACCAAGTGGGACGTGTTGTCTGGATCCATACCCACTAGAAGCAAGGCTGAGACTGAGACGGCCCCACCTCATTCCGTGTGGGTAGCTTCCAACTGGCATAGAAAAAAAAATTTTGTTTGTCAGCCTGGTCTGGATCAAATCCAAATCCTGTCCAATGGTGAAAAGACAGTGTCTTTACCCATTGTATCAATCAATTGCTATTTTAATACCATGAATTGCTCTTTTAAGTGCCATTAATTATTTAGTAGGGATTAAATACATTCTCCAGCAATCCTTTATTGGCTGTATTATACAGTGCTGTTTTGTCTTGAAGACCTAATGAAAGAACTACTGACAGAATCCAACGCTTTTTCAATTTCTACTCATCCAGAATAAACAACAAGCAAAAAGGAAACCCATTTCATATGGGGTGTATAAACATCCCATCTTCTTAAAAGATATGCATTATATCTGTTTATTCCACAAATGAAAATTAGGTCTGCGCTCTGCATCTCACCTCATAATCTGGGTTTTCACAAACAAG
Source organism: Pristiophorus japonicus (assembly GCF_044704955.1). Classification (NCBI taxonomy): domain Eukaryota; kingdom Metazoa; phylum Chordata; class Chondrichthyes; family Pristiophoridae; genus Pristiophorus; species Pristiophorus japonicus. The sequence goes on from NW_027253750.1 coordinate 585,697, forward strand.
ATCATAATTGAAACATTCCTTCCCTTCTCTGCAGTGAGCTGGTTCAGTATAACTGCTCAGAGAAAAATAAAAGAACAATTAGGAGCGAAGATTAGCCAAACCATTCTTGACCACTGTTTCTTACTTAAAGAAGGGTAACTTAAAGAAGGGTAACTTTGAAGGTATGAGGCGTGAATTGGCTAGGATAGATTGGCGAATGATACTGAAGGGGTTGACTGTGGATGGGCAATGGCAGACATTTAGAGACCACATGGATGAACTACAACAATTGTACATTCCTGTCTGGCGTAAAAATAAAAAAGGGAAGGTGGCTCAACCGTGGCTATCAAGGGAAATCAGGGATAGCATTAAAGCCAAGGAAGTGGCATACAAATTGGCCAGAAATAGCAGCGAACCCGGGGACTGGGAGAAATTTAGAACTCAGCAGAGGAGGACAAAGGGTTTGATTAGGGCAGGGAAAATGGAGTACGAGAAGAAGCTTGCAGGGAACATTGAGACGGATTGCAAAAGTTTCTATAGATATGTAAAGAGAAAAAGGTTAGTAAAGACAAACGTAGGTCCCCTGCAGTCAGAATCAGGGGAAGTCATAACGGGGAACAAAGAAATGGCGGACCAATTGAACAAGTACTTTGGTTCGGTATTCACTGAGGAGGACACAAACAACCTTCCGGATATAAAAGGGGTCGGAGGGTCTAGTAAGGAGGAGGAACTGAGGGAAATCCTTATTAGTCGGGAAATTGTGTTGGGGAAATCGATGGGATTGAAGGCCGATAAATCCCCAGGGCCTGATGGACTGCATCCCAGAGTACTTAAGGAGGTGGCCTTGGAAATAGTGGATGCATTGACAGTCATTTTCCAACATTCCATTGACTCTGGATCAGTTCCTATGGAGTGGAGGGTAGCCAATGTAACCCCACTTTTTAAAAAAGGAGGGAGAGAGAAAACAGGGAATTATAGACCGGTCAGCCTGACATCGGTAGTTAGTAAAATGATGGAATCAGTTATTAAGGATGTCATAGCAGTGCATTTGGAAAGAGGTAATATGATAGGTCCAAGTCAGCATGGATTTGTGAAAGGGAAATCATGCTTGACAAATCTTCTGGAATTTTTTGAGGATGTTTCCAGTAGAGTGGACAAGGGAGAACCAGTTGATGTGGTATATTTGGACTTTCAGAAGGCTTTCGACAAGGTCCCACACAAGAGATTAATGTGCAAAGTTAAAGCACATGGGATTGGGGGTAGTGTGCTGACATGGATTGAGAACTGGTTGTCAGACAGGAAGCAAAGAGTAGGAGTAAATGGGGACTTTTCAGAATGGCAGGCAGTGACTAGTGGGGTACCGCAAGGTTCTGTGCTGGGGCCCCAGCTGTTTACACTGTACATTAATGATTTAGACGAGGGGATTAAATGTAGTATCTCCAAATTTGCGGATGACACTAAGTTGGGTGGCAATGTGAGCTGCGAGGAGGATGCTATGAGGCTGCAGAGCGACTTGGATAGGTTAGGTGAGTGGGCAAATGCATGGCAGATGAAGTATAATGTGGATAAATGTGAGGTTATCCACTTTGGTGGTAAAAACAGAGAGACAGACTATTATCTGAATGGTGACAGATTAGGAAAAGGGGAGGTGCAACGAGACCTGGGTGTCATGGTACATCAGTCATTGAAGGTTGGCATGCAGGTACAGCAGGCGGTTAAGAAAGCAAATGGCATGTTGGCCTTCATAGCGAGGGGATTTGAGTACAGGGGCAGGGAGGTGTTGCTACAATTGTACAGGGCCTTGGTGAGGCCACACCTGGAGTATTGTGTACAGTTTTGGTCTCCTAACCTGAGGAAGGACATTCTTGCTATTGAGGGAGTGCAGCGAAGGTTCACCAGACTGATTCCCGGGATGGCGGGACTGACCTATCAAGAAAGACTGGATCAACTGGGCTTGTATTCACTGGAGTTCAGAAGAATGAGAGGGGACCTCATAGAAACGTTTAAAATTCTGACGGGGTTAGACAGGTTAGATGCAGGAAGAATGTTCCCAATGTTGGGGAAGTCCAGAACCAGGGGGCACAGTCTAAGGATAAGGGGGAAGCCATTTAGGACCGAGATGAGGAGGAATTTCTTCACCCAGAGAGTGGTGAACCTGTGGAATTCTCTACCACAGAAAGTTGTTGAGGCCAATTCACTAAATATATTCAAAAGGGAGTTAGATGAAGTCCTTACTACTCGGGGGATCAAGGGGTATGGCGAGAAAGCAGGAATGGGGTACTGAATTTGCATGTTCAGCCATGAACTCATTGAATGGCGGTGCAGGCTAGAAGGGCCGAATGGCCTCCTCCTGCACCTAGTTTCTATGTTTCTATGTTTCCATTCAACATTATATGCTGTATTAAGTGATGGTTACACTTTATGTTCTTAAAGATATAGGGCTAGAACCTCCACTTTTTTTGCCTGCTTAACGCCCATTTTACCACTGAAATGACGTATAACGCTCAGATATCGGCCGTTTTGGCACAAAATGGAAACTGGCGGGCATTTTTCGGAAACATATCGCCGAGCGTTACTTTCCCCATGTGCTTAACGCTGAGAAAAAATATTACTGCCCGCCCACTTTTTTGGGGCGGAATCAACAGAATGGGCGAATTCAATACCCATAATATCGCCCAGCGTTACTTTCCGCACGGAATTAACACCGAGATTCAATATTAACGCCCACCCTCTGTTTTTTGTCATAAAAAGCATATTTACCAAAACTAGCCGCCATGGAGATCGCCCATCGTCAATTTCACCACCTCGCACACATATTGCCCACAATATTGCTCGCCCAAAAAACCGCCCACAAAAAGTGGAACTAACCGGAACGAATCACAGCGTTATGGACGGCATGTTCTCGATCACATGTCGCGTCCTTTAAAAGGCTGCTGTGCTTCAACCTCGGCGGAGTTCGGATGTACTCTGCAGGTCGTTGGAGTTGATGTGAACATCTGTAAAAACATCTTGACCACACTATGACCGATTGGCATTGAAGAGGTGTCTTCGTCGGGACATTCCTTGTTTGTGAGCAATCGGTGGCAAACAGAGAGCTACTGCAATGGGGCCTGTCCTTTCTCACCCTCTCTTCTTGACCAATTACATGCAGCAGACTCGACATCGCCGAAGGAATGCTCCACTGCATTATGTGCCCAATGTTAGAAGTGACAGACAGATGAGGAGGACCAGATATTACACCACCCGCAAGTACAAGGAGAAGCATTCTTACCTCGACTTGCCCGACACTACCTGCCTTCGGAGACTGCGCTTCCACAAAGAGGTTATCACTGAGGTATGCCAGCTGATAAAGGCAGATCTGCAGCCTGCCAGCACCATCAGTACTGCATTGTCTGTCGAGGTCAAAGTCACCGCGGCACTGTCGTTCTACGCCTCGGGTTCTTTTCAGGCCACAGCTGGCGACATTTGCGGACTTTCTCAGCATGCCACACACCGCTGCATTTGACAGGTCACTGAAGCCCTGTACTCACGCAGGAGGGACTTCTATGACCAGGGAGGCACAGAGTGAGAGGGCTCTAGGGTTCTCCAGAATTGCAAACTTCCCAAGGAGCAGGGAGCAATAGACTGTACGCACATCGCAGGATGCTGAGATTTTCAGGAACTACAAGGGATTCCACTCCCCGAATGTCTAATTGGTTGTCAACCACCAACAAATTATACTGGCAGTGAATGCTCAATTTCCGGGCAGCATCCATGATGCTCACATCCTGCGTGAGAGCACAGTATCTGACTTGTTTAACAATGAGCCACAAGATCAATGCTGGATGCTTGGGGACAAAGGATATGGCTTCGCCATCTGGCTGATGACTCCTCTGCGTGACACCCACACCGAGGCCAAGAGGCGATACTACGAGAGCCACAGAGCAACTCGCAATATCGTGGAGAAAACCATTGGCGTGCTGAAGCAGCGCTTTAGATGCCTGGACCACTCAGGAGGCGAGCTTCAATACCATCCTGTGCAGGTCGCTCAATTCGTGATGGTGTGCTCCATGCTACATAACTTGGCTATCAGGAGGGGACAAGAATTGCCTGATGAGTCTGACAGTCCACCTCACCAAGGAGAGGAAGAGGAGGACGAGGAGGTGGACGTTGACATGGCCCGGATAATCAGGCTGACACTGAAGCCATGCCCCTGCACCCCTGTAGACCGCATGAAAGGGCCCGTGATGGTATGATAGCTGCAAGGGCCTTACGTCAGGAGCTCATCAATGATCCCTTTGCCTGAAAGAACGTTGGTGTTATTTACAAGGCTGACACACTACTAGGTGTGCAGGTCATACATCAATGGTGGGCATCACCTTGGTGACAGTTAAAGTTTAAGTTGATTGAAGTTAATTGTGATTATACCCTTTGATGTTAAGGAATCACCAGTGTGTAATGGTGCAGCCAACTGAGCCAATGTGCTACAAGGTTTTGTTAAATAAAAAACATTTAAACCGAACATTAATCTGAAATCATCAATATTTCTGTACAAACCAACTCTTTCACATCCCCCCCCCCCCACTCCCGCCCGCTACTGCCTCCCCACCTCTACCCCTTCCCCCCCGACTCCAAGCCGCCTGGCTGAGGAGGTCCTCAGGCGATGCTTCATTGGGGGGGGCGGGCGGGTGACGGCTGAAGCGCTGCTTGGACGGATATGGGAGAGGACGATCCCGAGGTGGGAACGTGCTCCGAGCCAGAATGGGGGTGCATCACCTTGGGGTGCAGTGTGGCGCTCCGGGACCATTAGAAGCCCTCTGTCACCAGTGCTCTTGGCTACCAGCTCCAGGACCTCCTGCATCCCTTCCATGTCTTATTTGTTGGACAAAACCTCGGTGTCAACTATGTTCTTGGTGCTTAGTAGGCTTTTTGCTACTGGTGAATCTCCGTCGTACCTCCCACAACAGCCAGACAAGCACACACCACAGCCACACACGCTTTCAGTGCCTCTGAGCTCCCTCTCTGTCTCCTCTTCTGCGCATGGCATGATGACCCTTGACCTCTTGAATCGCGGGAATCGACCATGATGTTGCTAAGGACGGCCACACTTTACAGCAGAAGGTCAAAAAAATTTAACACTACCGCCCATTTGATATCGCTCGCGGTAACGCCTATTTTCAAAAATGGAAACTAGGTGTTTTGAGAATGGGCGAGAAGCTGGCGATCAGAAAACCCTTTTTTACCGCCCACGCTGGAAATAACGCCCATTTTTGGCGATAAGCACAAAAGTGGAGGTTCTAGCCCATAGGGCCCAAAATTGGTGAACTTACTGTCCGCTGTCACCGAGTATTCTCGGTGGTCTCCTTGGTTTCTGGGTGGTCTCCCCTCCAAGCCCCTGGGTCGACTAAGCCTGTATTCATTAGAGTTTAGAAGAATGAGAGGGGATCTCATTGAAGCGTATAAAATTAAGTTGGATAGACTGGATGCGGGGGGGATGTTTTCCCTGGCTGGGAAGTCTAGAACAAGGGCTCACAGTCTGAGGATACGGGGTAGGAAATTTAGAACTGAGATGAGAAATTTTTTCACTCAGAGGGTGGTGAACGTGTGAAATTTTCTACCACAGAAGGCTGTGGAGGCAAAGTCACTGAATATATTTAAGAGAGAAATAGATAGATTTCTAGAAACAAAAAGCATCAAGGGGTATGGGGAAAAAGTGGGAATATGGTGTTAAGATAGAGGATCAGCCATGATCATATTGAATGGCGATGCAGACTTGAAGGGCCGAATGGCCTACTACTGCTCCTATTTTCTCTGTTTCTACAAGCGAGTTTGGTGGAGTCCTCCCGCTGGCGGGGAGAGAAGACCGCTGGGTACCGTCCGCTGACGTGTACCGGTGTGCAACGCCCAGAAGAGTCCTCCTGCCCGCTGCGTTGCCAGTTTGGTCCGGGCGGCCCTCCGCTCCAGCAGGCAAAAAGACCGCCGCGAGGAGGCAGGTCTTATCTCAATGGTAAGTATGAAGACCTGCAAAAAGAGGTTAGTCCTCTTTTCTTTATTTTTTATGCAGGGGTTTAGGTGGATGGGGTCTCCTGAAGGAATTCTGGTGGGTTCTTTTATGTTTTGAAAAATTTTATTATCAGTTTCCTCCTCCCTGCTTTGCCGAGGATTGCATTTGCCGCCGAGCTGCCACCCAGAATTGGCGTGCAAGGCCCATTTTTGCCGCCGGGCAGTTTTTCCCAGATATTTTCATGAAACTTCCGCCCAAAGTACCGCCAGGATCAGTCCTTTAGACAGAACTTGGGCGGAACTTAGCTTTCACCAAATCCGGGCCCATAATAGCCTGACCATTGAGATATAACTTAAGCATGGAAATGGCCCTTTCCAGTCCTGTACTGTCCTATGTTCCTAAGGACATTTGGACATATAAGGATGTGTTGGGGTATGTGTGGGGATGGTGGGGGCAGGGGGGAGATGGTCGAGGGGGTTAGGATGGTGTGCGAATGTGATGGGGGAATGGGATGGGATAATTGGGGGTGGGGGGGTGGGATGGTATGGGGGGGGGTTGTGTAAAGGGGGATGGTGGAGGGGGTTGGGATAGTGTGGGGGGGGGGGGATGGTGGAGGCAGCGGGGTGGGGGGTGGGGAGACAACTAAGTCTAGTGATGCGTCATGGGTGGCCATGGTCTCCCGGAGCCTGATTGAATGCTTATAGGGATCTAGGGGGAATTTCCTGTGTGTGGCTACCGTATTTCTCTCTGTTTTTTGCCTCTCCCAGGAATTGACATAATTAGCAATTGGGAAAAGCCGTGCACCAGATTGCACCGTCTAATGGACAGGACGAGCATTGTTGGGCAATATGGTCTTATTTCAGAAGGCAATTTTAATGAGGGACATCGCAGCAGAACACAATCACTTCAGTATCTGCAATGGCATTACTCAGCAAGGGTTGTTGGGTAAGAATCAGCAGGGGGAGGGGAGCCCTGGACACTTTTTGTTCTTCCCTAACTCGGACACTGAGGCCAATTGTAGCACTGGCCTGGCTGAGATCAGCTGACCTAGAGGCCAGGGACCTTCCTGACCTGTATGGCTGAGCTACTTACTGAACCATTTGAGCACATGTTTAAGTGATCTTCAAGTCCCAAAACTGCTGTTGTTCTTGTCTAAATGCAGTATTTTCCTTTGTGTGTTATAGTTATCGCACTGCAGAAAACACAGCCTAAATCTTCCTCTCTGTTAGTAATTCATGGCTATTTCTGTTTCATAGAAGGGTGAATGTTATTCCACGGCTATCACCAATGCCACTCTGCGATTAGTCATGGGGAGAGGTAGTAAAACAGCCTGCTCACATAACATCAGGTTTTCTGCCATCCACAAGACAGAGTGCCTCACTTTATGGAGCAATCCATTTTGTACTTGCACAAAAGCTGACTGCATTGTGCTTTTTTGTTAATTTTCTTCCCTATTCTCCTCTCCTGAAGGCACTGACTTTTCTTGAGGTATGCTTCTGAGGTAAGTGGCCAAGTGGCCATTCTTTAAGTGTGAGTCTAAATAGTAGGAGTGTTGGCAGGCTATTTGACTGTAGGGGCATCATGCTTGAACCCAATCACTCAACATCAACATGTTTCAGCAGAGGTCAGTGGATAGTGATCAGATGCTTATTAATAATTCAGCACAAGGAGAAGTCCAGATATAAACACACATCCTAATTCTCTGGCGCAGTATGTTGGTGATCCAGTCTATGCCATCAGACTTTCTAAATTTCACTCTCCTGCTATAGGTACACTATCAGTTTTCTGACCTGGTCCCAGCTTCTGTCAGACCCAGGAACACGAAGATAATCAGTCCAGACCAGTACCTGGGGCGGGTGGGGGGGAAAGCAAATGGAACAAATTAAAACAACGTAGATAGAGTTCTGCATTTCCAGTTTTCATTTTTCAAAGACATTTCAAAAATGAGTAAATAGAAATCAAGTAAAAAGTATAAAAGTCTAATGTTTGGTGGGAAACAAATCAAGTAGTTGGGGAAGACCAAAAGGCCGTTCTACCCACCAGTCCCATTCCAGCCGGAAACAGGCATGATTATTCGATCATGGATGTTTGCCTCCTCCAACCCACCAATGTAAAAATAGATTATCGCTCCTTAAGTTACTTCTTAGTTTTATTATTCAAACAAAATAAAACAAAAAACTGATAAAAAATAATATTTCATCGTTTTTTAAAATCTTTTCTACTCATTCAAATTAGAAGCAGCCCTCTGAGTACATATATATTCTACATATATAAAATCTACATAGATTTAAATCGGCATTTGTCAGTGAAAGTGGAAAATACAAGTTGCCTGTCACTAGATGGCATTAGAAGAAGTCAGTAAATGCAAACTGGGGTACAATGGGCATTTCATTTTTGTTATCACTGTTTCTGCTTTGAGAAATAGTTCCAAATTTCTCCCATTACTCTCCTCAAGGCTCTGGCACGTGCTGGTGTTTGGTTCCATGGCTGCATGCAGCCTCTGCTACCTCACTCACACATGGCCATTTTACATGTGGGAGCCAAGAGAATTGGTGTTGTCATACTATTCGATCGTGAGGGTCAGTGTAGCTGAGTTTGATGCTGTGCTCATGCTTAGACATTTGCAGCAGGAGTCACTGGGTTGGGATCAGAAGCAGGAACCCTGGCTCATTCTCTCCTCCCTAAGCAACAGTACTGAGGCCAATTATAGCTCCCCTGCTGCTGCTCCACTTGACATTGCGTAACTCAACAGAGCCAGTGCATTTGTTTATTATGTATGGTTTTATTCTCATGTCGCACCCTTATTTATTATTGTTATTCTTATTAATTCCATGATTATTCACTTATTTCAATCCTTTCAATCTCTCTTTTCTTTCTTTATTTCAATCCCCTTTTTTGGGCTATCTTTGGACATCCTTTTGCCAGAAGCATCAATGTGTGGTCAGCAGATGTGACACCGCCATTCAAAATTCAGCTATGACCAATCAACATTTTGTTCCAGGGATTTTACCCAGTCCTCCTGCTGATAACCTGATTATTTTGGGCAGCCTTTTCAGTTTTAATTAGCTTTGTTACTGCTTCAGCACTATAAATAAAAACTAAAGAACCCCAAACCCTTTTAACTCCACATGCCTCTGCACTCACTGCTTTCAGCTGGAGCTGTAATATTACATTGATTCAGATTACACACTTTGTTATTGAAGCATCACACTCTCTAGTGTGCTTTCTGGTTCTATTCTTCTTAGGAGGTCCCTCGTATCGAGTTCTATTATTACACAGTAGCTGCTATACAAGGCCAGTTTTTTCCCTTTATAATGCAATTCTTGGAGAAAATAGAACAAGTAGCTTAACTTTTTGTTCATACATTTTTATTTGAAGTGTGCTAAGGATAGCTTTTCATAGCCACTGAAACAATGTTTTGGTGAGAAAATATAAACTACAAAGCCTAACATCTGTGAGCTGCAAACCCGGTGGTTATGTTCCAACACTGACCCCTACCCCAGAGTTTGTTGGATCAGCAAGAGGGCACCTCACTCGCATGGGGCTGGCAGATACCTGCACCACCCTGGGGGCATTTCCAGTGCTGCCTGCCATGCAGCTGGAAAGTCCATTGCCTGGAGTTGGGAGTGGGGTGGGGGAGGGAGGGGTGCGGCTGCAGCATTGCCCAAGGCACCATCAAAACCCCAACCATCTCCCTTTGCCCCCCCCCCCCCGCCACCCTACCGTGTAAGGGGGCTGTCACAATTTTAAAATAAAAATAAAAATACTTCAGGGTTCCAGACCACTACCCTCTCTCAGTACTACGCTGGCCCCTTCTGAGCCAGGAAAGGAGCTCCTGTCCGGTTGGCTCCATTCGCCTTTTAAGGGCAGGTGGAGGTTACAGGAGTACCGCGGTGAGCACCCCTTATAACAAGGACCAGAGATTCTGCAGGAATCAAGTAACCACTTGCGTAAATTCAGGGCCAACTAGTTTTTCACATGTCACTGGTGTTACCATTTTGAGTCACACTTATTGTTTCCTTCACAACCGTGTCAAGTGTCGATGTTATGTTTGGGTGTTACTTTTAACTTATAAAGTAAAATAGACTATAAAGTCAGTACACTTACCTTTCAATCCTCCTAACCCTAGGTGGCATTGCTGCTCCTCTCAACACAGAGATGGTGGTGCAGATCACAGGAGACAGAATCAGGAGAACAGTATGCCTCGATGGGACATACGAGGTAAGCCTCAGCATACAGTATTCACTCTTCAAGTGTTTAAAAAAAAACTAAAAACCTTTTCCAGAATCAGTGTTCTAAACAGAGTTTTACTTTCTAAACACAGGGTGGGGAAGAGGGATCAGGGTCCATAAAGGGCGACACAAGAGGTCGTAGTGAGATAAATGGGTGGGATGAGGGGAAAGGTAAGTGGAAAGAATGGAAGGGATTGTGAGGCAGATGGGGATGTGGGGATCAGTGCACAACATGTTGCTGGAAATCAGCTTTCAATTTGAACAGTTTGTGGCGAACTTGTGGCGATTGAACCTCATTTAGTGTAAAACAAATTATTTACTTTACAGAAAAGAAAGACGCATTTATGCAGCTCCTTACTTATCACACCTCTCAGAAACATTTCAAAGTACTTCACCTACAATGAGTTACTCCTTTTTTAAATACAGTGACTGTTATGTAAATCGAGAGAACACTATATTTGAGAAAACTCACATTGTGATTGGCTTGGCTTTTCTCCCTGTTCTCTGCCGATGACTGTTTATTTTGTGCTGAGCAAATCAAGAACAGCTCTCCTTTTATGTAACTTTTACATTGAGGTTGGGCCACATAAATCACATTTCAGGCTATTCAACGATGAAACTGCAAGAATAGCCTCCAGCTGTTTTGTAACCATGGTTTTATGCCAAGGTTTCCCAATGCACACGAAACATAGAAAGTATGGGCCCAAGTTTCCACACGCGCCTAGAACGGCGCAGTCCCGACCTGGACGCCCGTTTTTCACGCCACAAAGTGCGCCTAAAAAAATCCTCCGTATTCTCCACCTCCCTGCAGGTCCTCTGGCCCTCGGCGCAGCGCAGAACGAGCTGTGGGGGGGGCGGAGCCAGGTGCCTGCGCTGAAAACAGTGCCGGGACCTCTGCACATGCGCGCTACAGTGAGCACGCAAGTGCAGTAGCTGCAGGCGCCCGTAACTGTGGGAGGGGCCCGAAGCACGCAGCCCCTAGCCCTGGCCGAATGGACTCACTGGGGCTGCGTGAATAAGGTTCCTCCCACGGCCAGCTCCTGCTTCCCTCCCGCCCCCGACCAGACCCGACACCCGCTCCCCCCCCCCCCGCCTCCGGACCCGACCCGACTCCCGCTCCTGCTCCGCCCCCCCCTGACAGGACCCGACCCGACCCGACCTGACCCCCCCCCCCCACCACCACCACTGGACCCGACCTGACTCCCGCTCCCGCTCCCCCCCCGACTGGACCCGACCCGACCCGCGCCCCGGACCCGACCCGACCGCCACCCCCCCCCCCCCCGACTTGTCCCGACCCAACCCGACCCCCGCTCCCGCTCCACACCCCTCCCCGCCACCCTACCGTGTAAGGGGGCTGTCACAATTTTAAAATAAAAATAAAAATACTTCAGGGTTCCAGACCACTACCCTCTCTCAGTACTACGCTGGCCCCTTCTGAGCCAGGAAAGGAGCTCCTGTCCGGTTGGCTCCATTCGCCTTTTAAGGGCAGGTGGAGGTTACAGGAGTACCGCGGTGAGCACCCCTTATAACAAGGACCAGAGATTCTGCAGGAATCAAGTAACCACTTGCGTAAATTCAGGGCCAACTAGTTTTTCACATGTCACTGGTGTTACCATTTTGAGTCACACTTATTGTTTCCTTCACAACCGTGTCAAGTGTCGATGTTATGTTTGGGTGTTACTTTTAACTTATAAAGTAAAATAGACTATAAAGTCAGTACACTTACCTTTCAATCCTCCTAACCCTAGGTGGCATTGCTGCTCCTCTCAACACAGAGATGGTGGTGCAGATCACAGGAGACAGAATCAGGAGAACAGTATGCCTCGATGGGACATACGAGGTAAGCCTCAGCATACAGTATTCACTCTTCAAGTGTTTAAAAAAAAACTAAAAACCTTTTCCAGAATCAGTGTTCTAAACAGAGTTTTACTTTCTAAACACAGGGTGGGGAAGAGGGATCAGGGTCCATAAAGGGCGACACAAGAGGTCGTAGTGAGATAAATGGGTGGGATGAGGGGAAAGGTAAGTGGAAAGAATGGAAGGGATTGTGAGGCAGATGGGGATGTGGGGATCAGTGCACAACATGTTGCTGGAAATCAGCTTTCAATTTGAACAGTTTGTGGCGAACTTGTGGCGATTGAACCTCATTTAGTGTAAAACAAATTATTTACTTTACAGAAAAGAAAGACGCATTTATGCAGCTCCTTACTTATCACACCTCTCAGAAACATTTCAAAGTACTTCACCTACAATGAGTTACTCCTTTTTTAAATACAGTGACTGTTATGTAAATCGAGAGAACACTATATTTGAGAAAACTCACATTGTGATTGGCTTGGCTTTTCTCCCTGTTCTCTGCCGATGACTGTTTATTTTGTGCTGAGCAAATCAAGAACAGCTCTCCTTTTATGTAACTTTTACATTGAGGTTGGGCCACATAAATCACATTTCAGGCTATTCAACGATGAAACTGCAAGAATAGCCTCCAGCTGTTTTGTAACCATGGTTTTATGCCAAGGTTTCCCAATGCACACGAAACATAGAAAGTATGGGCCCAAGTTTCCACACGCGCCTAGAACGGCGCAGTCCCGACCTGGACGCCCGTTTTTCACGCCACAAAGTGCGCCTAAAAAAATCCTCCGTATTCTCCACCTCCCTGCAGGTCCTCTGGCCCTCGGCGCAGCGCAGAACGAGCTGTGGGGGGGGGCGGAGCCAGGTGCCTGCGCTGAAAACAGTGCCGGGACCTCTGCACATGCGCGCTACAGTGAGCACGCAAGTGCAGTAGCTGCAGGCGCCCGAAACTGTGGGAGGGGCCCGAAGCACGCAGCCCCTAGCCCTGGCCGAATGGACTCACTGGGGCTGCGTGAATAAGGTTCCTCCCACGGCCAGCTCCTGCTTCCCTCCCGCCCCCGACCAGACCCGACACCCCCCCCCCCCCCCCGCCTCCGGACCCGACCCGACTCCCGCTCCTGCTCCGCCGCCCCCTGACAGGACCCGACCCGACCCGACCTGACCCCCCCCCCCACCACCACCACTGGACCCGACCTGACTCCCGCTCCCGCTCCCCCCCCGACTGGACCCGACCCGACCCGCGCCCCGGACCCGACCCGACCCCCGCTCCCGCTCCACACACCCCCCCCCCCCCCCCCCCCCGACTGGACCCGACCCGACCCGCGCTCCTGCTCCTGCTCCCCCCGCCCCCACCCCACCCCGCGACTGGACCCGACCCAACACGCGCTCCTGCTCCCCGCTCCCCGCCCCCCGACTGGACCCGACCCACGCTCCTGCTCCCGCTCCCCTCCCCCCCCGGCCCCCGGACTGGATCTGACCTGACCTCCCCCTCCCCGACCTGACCTCCCCGCCCCTGACCTGACCTCCCCCTCCCTCCCTACCCCCCCTCTCTCTCCCCCCCACCCCTCTCTCCCCCCCCCCTCTCTCTACCCCCCCCTCTCTCTCCCCACCTCTCCCTCCCTCCCCTCTCTCTCCCTCCCTCCCCCCCTCTCTCTCCCTCCCTCCCCCTCTCTCTCCCTCCCTCCCCCTCTCTCTCCCTCCCTCCCCCCTCTCTCTCCCTCCCTCCCCCCGACCCGAACCGAACCGAACCGACCCGACCCAACGCCACCTACCTGTAAATCTGGTGCTGGGGACGGGCCCTGCCCGAAGTCTCGGGCCAGCCCGTTCAGCCTTCGGTCCCGAAAGGCCTGCCTGAAGCACTTTCACACAGGTAGGAAGATCGTTCATTTAATCTTTTCTTTGCTTATAAATGTTTATTCAGGTTGGATTTATTTGTATAATATTTGTATAAGTATAAATAAGGATTTATTATAGAATTTAATGACTTCGCTTCCCCCCCCTCCCCCCCCACCTCGTTCTGGACGCCTAATTTGTAACCTGCGTCTTGATTTTTTAATGTGTAGAACAGGTTTTTTCAGTTCTACAAAAATCTTCACTTGCTCCATTCTAAGTTAGTTTGGAGTACGTTTTCACTGTGGAAACTTTGAAATCAGGCGTCAGTAGCCGGACACGCCCCCTTTTGAAGAAAAAATTCTGTTCCAAAATGGAACTGTTCTACCTGACTAGAACTGCAGAAAAAAAAATGTGGAGAATTGCGATTTCCAAGATAGTCCGTCCTCCACCAGTTGCTCCTAAAAATCAGGCGCAAATCGTGTGGAAACTTGGGCCCATAGAAACATAGAAAATTAGTGCAGGAGTAGGCCGTTCGGCCCTTCTAGCCTGCACCGCCATTCAGTGAGTTCATGGCTGAACATGCAACTTCAGTACCCCATTCCTGCTTTCTCGCCATACCCCTTGATCCCCCGAGTAGTAAGGACTTCATCTAATTCCTTTTTGAATATATTTAGTGAATTGGCCTCAACAACTTTCTGTGGTAGAAAATTCCACAGGTTCACCACTCTCTGGGTGAAGAAGTTTCTCCTCATCTCGGTCCTAAATGGCTTACCCCTTATCCTTAGACTGTGTCCCCTGGTTCTGGACTTCCCCAACATTGGGAACATTCTTCCTGCATCTAACCTGTCTAACCCCGTCAGAATTTTAAACGTTTCTATGAGGTCCCCTCTCATTCTTCTGAACTCCAGTGAATACAAGCCCAGTTGATCCAGTCTTTCTTGATAGGTCAGTACCACCATCCCGGGAATCAGTCTGGTGAACCTTCGCTGCACTCCCTCAATAGCAAGAATGTCCTTCCTCAAGTTAGGAGACCAAAACTGTACACAATACTCCAGGTGTGGCCTCACCAAGGCCCTGTACAACTGTAGCAACACCTCCCTGTCCCTGTACTCAAATCCCCTCGCTATGAAGGCCAACATGCCATTTGCTTTCTTAACCGCCTGCTGTACCTGCATGCCAACCTTCAATGACTGATGTACCATGACACCCAGGTCTCGTTGCACCTCCCCTTTTCCTAATCTGTCACCATTCAGATAATAGTCTGTCTCTCTGTTTTTACCACCAAAGTGGATAACCTCACATTTATCCACATTATACTTCATCTGCCATGCATTTGCCCACTCACCTAACCTATCCAAGTCGCTCTGCAGCCTCATAGCATCCTCCTCGCAGCTCACATTGCCACCCAACTTAGTGTCATCCGCAAATTTGGAGATACTACATTTAATCCCCTCGTCTAAATCATTAATGTACAGTGTAAACAGCTGGGGCCCCAGCACAGAACCTTGCGGTACCCCACTAGTCACTGCCTGCCATTCTGAAAAGTCCCCATTTACTCCTACTCTTTGCTTCCTGTCTGACAACCAGTTCTCAATCCATGTCAGCACACTACCCCCAATTCCATGTGCTTTAACTTTGCACATTAATCTCTTGTGTGGGACCTTGTCGAAAGCCTTCTGAAAGTCCAAATATACCACATCAACTGGTTCTCCCTTGTCCACTCTACTGGAAACATCCTCAAAAAATTCCAGAAGATTTGTCAAGCATGATTTCCCTTTCACAAATCCATGCTGACTTGGACCTATCATGTCACCTCTTTCCAAATGCACTGCTATGACATCCTTAATAATTGATTCCATCATTTTACCCACTACCGATGTCAGGCTGACCGGTCTGTAATTCCCTGTTTTCGCTCTCCTTTTTTAAAAAGTGGGGTTACATTGGCTACCCTCCACTCGATAGGAACTGATCCAGAGTCAATGGAATGTTGGAAAATGACTGTCAATGCATCCGCTATTTCCAAGGCCACCTCCTTAAGTACTCTGGGATGCAGTCTATCAGGCCCTGGGGATTTATCGGCCTTCAATCCCATCGATTTCCCCAACACAATTTCCCGACTAATAAGGATTTCCCTCAGTTCCTCCTCCTTACGAGACCCTCTGATCCCTTTTATATCCGGAAGGTTGTTTGTGTCCTCCTTAGTGAATACCGAACCAAAGTACTTGTTCAATTGGTCCGCCATTTCTTTGTTCCCCATTATGACTTCCCCTGATTCTGACTGCAGGGGACCTACGTTTGTCTTTACAAACCTTTTTCTCTTTACATATCTATAGAAACTTTTGCAATCCGTCTTAATGTTCCCTGCAAGCTTCTTCTCGTACTCCATTTTCCCTGCCCTAATCAAACCCTTTGTCCTCCTCTGCTGAGTTCTAAATTTCTCCCAGTCCCCGGGTTCGCTGCTATTTCTGGCCAATTTGTATGCCACTTCCTTGGCTTTAATACTTTCCCTGATTTCCTTTGATAGCCACGGTTGAGCCACCTTCCCTTTTTTATTTTTACGCCAGACAGGAATGTACAATTGTTGTAGTTCATCCATGCGGTCTCTAAATGTCTGCCATTGCCCATCCACAGTCAACCCCTTAAGTATCATTCGCCAATCTATCCTAGCCAATTCACGCCTCATACCTTCAAAGTTAGCCTTCTTTAAGTTCTGGACCATGGTCTCTGAATTAACTGTTTCATTCTCCATCCTAATGCAGAATTCCACCACATTATGGTCACTCTTCCCCAAGGGGCCTCGCACAATGAGATTGCTAATTAATCCTCTCTCATTACACAACACCCAGTCTAAGATGGCCTCCCCCCTAGTTGGTTCCTCGACATTTTGGTCTAGAAAACCATCCCTTATGCACTCCAGGAAATCCTCCTCCACCGTATTGCTTCCAGTTTGGTTAGCCCAATCTATGTGCATATTAAAGTCACCCATTATAACTGCTGCACCTTTATTGCATGCACACCTAATTTCCTGTTTGATGCCCTCCCCAACATCACTACTACTGTTTGGAGGTCTGTACACAACTCCCACTAACGTTTTTTGCCCTTTGGTGTTCTGCAGCTCTACCCATATAGATTCCACATCATCCAAGCTAATGTCCTTCCTAACTATTGCATTAATCTCCTCTTAACCAGCAATGCTACCCCACCTCCTTTTCCTTTTATTCTATCCTTCCTGAATGTTGAATACCCCTGGATGTTGAGTTCCCAGCCCTGATCATCCTGGAGCCACGTCTCTGCAATCCCAATCACATCATATTTGTTAACATCTCTTTGCACAGTTAATTCATCCACCTTATTACGGATACTCCTTGCATTAAGACACAAAGCCTTCAGGCTTGTTTTTTTAACACCCTTTGTCCTTTTAGAATTTTGCTGTACAGTGGCCCTTTTTGTTCTTTGCCTTGCGTTTCTCTGCCCTCCACTTTTCTTCATCTCCTTTCTGTCTTTTGCTTTTGTCTCCTTTTTGTTTCCCTCTGTCTCCCTGCATTGGTTCCCATCCCCCTGCCATATTAGTTTAACTCCTCCCCAACAGCACTAGCAAACACTCCCCCGAGGACATTGGTTCCGGTCCTGCCCAGGTGCAGACCGTCCAGTTTGTACTGGTCCCACCTCCCCCAGAACCGGTTCCAATGCCCCAGGAATTTGAATCCCTCCTTGCTGCACCACTGCTCAAGCCACGTATTCACCTGCGCTATCCTGCGATTCCTACTCTGACTCGCACGTGGCACTGGTAGCAATCCCGAGATTACTACTTTTGAGGTCCTACTTTTTAATTTAGCTCCTAGCTCCTTAAATTCGTTTCGTAGGACCTCATCCCGTTTTTTACCTATGTCGTTGGTGCCGATGTGCACCACGACAACTGGCTGTTCTCCCTCCCTTTGAGAATGTCCTGCACCCGCTCCGAGACATCCTGGACCCTTGCACCAGGGAGGCAACATACCACCCTGGAGTCTCGGTTGCGGCTGCAGAAACGCCTGTCTATTCCCCTTACAATTGAATCCCCTATCACTATCGCTCTCCCACTCTTTTTCCTGCCCTCCTGTGCAACAGAGCCAGCCACGGTGCCATGAACTTGGCTGCTGCTGCCCTCCCCTGATGAGTCATCCCCCCCAACAGTACCCAAAGCAGTGTATCTTGGTACCTCTTGGTACCAGAGCTGACCCGTTGTTTATAGTCAGATTCCAAAGTGACAGTGCATGTGTTGACTAATAACTATGACAGGTTAAGAGCTGCTCTTCATTTTATCAACCACAACTAAATGAACACACAATAGTGTGATAATTACAAAATGTATGAAGGCAGAAATCTTGAAGTTATCTGAATTTTAAAGAAAACAAAACTGCCCCTAATTTGGCATTAAGGGGCTGAAACCACATTCTTGTTTGCTAAGGTCGCAGGGCACAGAGGGGACAGAAACCAGGGGTCAGTGTGCTATCACGTGTGTACTGGCCCCAGGTATTTCATGGGGCTGGGCTGGCAGCAATCACGTTTAGCCGAGATTTGTCTTCTCCGTGCACAGCCACCAGAAGAACCTTTAAATGTGCACACCTTAACCTTAGATTTGAGTTTGCTGAATTTTCTTTTCCTCCATTTTGACAATGGAATCTTTTTGCCTTCCGATCTGCTGTGAAATTGGTCTTCTGTTTCATTTTGAGTGGAAAATCAATTTGAGTTTTTCTTTGGACTTCTGCACTTCATACCAGACCATGCTCATATCATTGGCTATTCTGCTGTCTTCAGGAGATGGAGTATGTGGAGGAGCAGGAGCAGAAACAGTATGCCTGCATCACAGGAGGGTGCAGTGCACAGTGTTTTATTCCAAGAGACATGTTCCGTGGAATGCCTGAGAGGCTGTGTCGCAGAAGGCTATGGTTCTTCAGGGAAACAGCTGATCCATGTCAGCTCCTGCAAGATCTCCAAACCACCTCCAGGACTAGCATTGCTTTACTAGTAAATGTGACGACTGTGTTAAACATTTACGCTACGCTTTACTTTCAATGTGTCACAGGGAACAACTGTCATTTAAGTCAATATGCAGTACACAGTGCACCCAGCAGGTAACTAAAGCATTGTTCGCAGTGGCAAATGATTACATTATTTGGTTAAAACAAGAGTTTTATACAGTAGACATCTCAAATCACTGGAGAAATACCACCAGCATTGTCTCCGCAAGATCCTGCAAATCCCCTGGGAGGACAGACGCACTAACGTTAGTGTCCTCGATCAGGCCAACATCCCCAGCATCGAAGCACTGACCACACTCGACCAGCTCCATTGGGTGGGCCACATTGTTCGCATGTCTGACACAAGACTCCCAAAGCAAGCGCCCTAGTCGGAACTCCTACACAGCAAGTGAGCCCCAGGTGTGCAGAGGAAACGTTTCAAGGACACCCTCAAAGCCTCCTTGATAAAATGCAACATCCCCACCGACACCTGGGAATCCCTGGCCAAAGACTGCCCTAAGTAGAGGAAGAGCATCTGGGAGGGCGCTGAGCACCTCAAGTCTCGTCGCAGAGAGCATTCAGAAAACAAGCGCAGGCAGTGGAAGGAGCTTGTGGCAAACCAGACTCCCCAGCCACCCTTTCCTTCAACCACTGTCTACCCCACCTGTGACAGAGACTGTAATTCCCATATTGGACTGTTTAGTCACCTGAGAACTCACTTTTAGAGTGGAAGCAAGTTCCTTGATTTCGAGGGACTGCCTATGATGATGAAAACAAGAGTAGCAGGAGAGAGCTCAGTAGGGACTGTGAGCGAGCAGAGGATGTGTTAAGATGATACAGTGTAAGGGGATTTATAGGGCATGGGGCTACCAGTGAGGGTGTAGAGGGACGTGATCAGGGCCCAGAAGAGATGAGGGCCCAGGGACAGCACAGGCCAGCCCACACTGCGATATGTGTGCGCACTAGGTCCATGCAGCAGAGCAGGTCTCCAGTCGTCTTGGTTAATCCTTGCTACTGGACCAAGACCTAGCTCTGTCAAGCCCGTGATGGCTGGTGTGCAACGGTCACCACACGCTAAAAAAATCCAAGCACAGGCATCTTCCACCCTTCAAGATTTAGTTCAGACCTGGAATTTTAGGTCCATCATTGACACACCTGTGAACTTTTTGACGTGGAAGCAAGTCATCCTCGGTTCGAGGGACTGCCGATGATGATGATGACAGAGAATAGGAAGAGGGCCTATTGCTCACTATGGTGCAACCTGCCCAAACCATTAGACCTCTCACCTGATTGTCGTGTTTCCTACTACTTTCCGAGCACTGGGCCAAGAAATTGGGACTAGCTCCTTTCAAACCACAGATACAGTAAAAGTGCTTTAAAAAATGAAAGTAATTCTGTTCTTACCTTAAGCAGTTTCTATAGGCCCAAGTTTCGGGTGGAGTTGCTCCTAGTTTTTTGGAGCAACTAGTTTAGTTTGGAGTATGTTAGAAATTGCAATTCTCGGATAATAGTTTGCTCCAGTTCTAGTGAGTTAGTTTAGGTTGGCTTTAGGTAAGGTATTTTTTTTTCAAAAGGGGGTGTATCCAGCCACTCAGGCCTGTTTTGCAAATTTCGACAGTGAAAACTTACTACAAACTAACTTAGGATGGAGTAAGTATCCACTTTTGTAAGTTCTGAAAAACCTTACCTCGAGTTAAGTTTAGTGCAGGCACAGCCAGAGACGTGGGGGGGAAGCATTAAACACAAAGGACACATCAACATCACAACAGGGGGGGAGGGAAGTTAGAGGATTTTCCATAAACACCTTCATAACAACATTAAAGAAGCAAAATACATTTAAAGCAGTAAGCACAAAACAAAGCAGTACATTTACGAAGCACAAAAAGTAATAAGCAATTAATTACTAAAAAATAGAAGGAACCCTGCACCTAAAGCTCCAAGACCAAAGTAATAAGCAACCAATCAATAAAAAATAAAAAAATAGAAGTCCTACCTTTATGTGAAGGGAAGGTGTTTCTGTCAGTGTCTCTCTCTCTCTCTGTATCTGGCAGTGAGGGGTGGGGGGTGTGTGGGGGCATTGGGGGGGGGTAGGGTGCGTGTGGGGGGGGGGCGGTGGTCTGGGGGGGGTGGGAGGGTGTGTTTGTGGGGGTGTTTGGTGGGGGTGTGGGGGGGGGGTGGGAGAGTGTGGGTGTGTGGGGGTGGTGGGGGTGTGGTGGCGGGAATGGTGTGAGATGAGGGGGTGTGGTGGGAGTGTGTGGGGGGACGGTATGCGGGGGGGGGGGTGTGGCTGAACGCGGGGGGGAGGGGGAGGCTG
This sequence comes from Pristiophorus japonicus, assembly GCF_044704955.1. NCBI lineage: Eukaryota > Metazoa > Chordata > Chondrichthyes > Pristiophoridae > Pristiophorus > Pristiophorus japonicus. The sequence continues at coordinate 606,889 of NW_027253750.1, forward strand.
GACAGAGGCACCCCTGCTCTCTCCTCCGGCCCTTCGATCATTTCGAGTGCCCTCCAACCCACACTCCTCCATCCCTTGCCTCGCTCCTCCATCCCTTGCCACGCTTCTCCATCCCTTGCCTCGCTCCTCCATCCCTTGCCTCGCTCCTCCATCCCTTGCCTCGCTCCTCCATCCCTTCCCATGCTTCTCCAGCCCTTCCCATGTTTCTCCCCCACCGATCACCTCCCCATGATTCTTCCCCACCGATCACCTCCCCATGATTCTCCCCCACCGATCACCTCCCCATGATTCTCTCCCACCGATCACCTCCCCAGTGCCCTCTTTCTACGCTCCTCCATCCCTCCCCGGTACCCACACCATTCTGAAACAGACTGGGGAAAAACGCCCTGCTGAGCCATTGCGCAGGCGTGCACGTTGCAACGCACACGTGCAACAAAGCCGGCAGTCTTCAGACACGCAGGGGCTTAGCCCCGCCCACCTGCAGCTTGCTCCGCCCCAGAAAGACTGCGCTGCGCCACGCCACGGTCCAGGAGGACCGGAGAATTGCAGCAAAATATACGGCGCACCTTCGAGCCCAGGCAGGTCACGTAAGTCTCGGAGGTGCGCCGTTTTCACCTGATGCCGAAACTTGGGCCCTAAATCATTAGTGCACTATTAGCACAGCTGTGTTCCGGCCACCACTGATACAGTTTCAGCAGAGATAAGTTCTGCATTTCCGGCAGCCCTGGACCTGGCATTTCCTGGGTCTCAGGAGTGACCCCCCTCCCCTCCCCGAGAGTGCAAAACACGGTGCTGCCCACAAGTGTTCCCAACAGGAAATGGTGTCATGTTGGCAAATCAAAAAAAATGAGCTGGCGAGGTTTCCCTTCAAGCACTGCACTCCCAGTCTCCCAACATCGAGATTGTGACCATTAAAAACACATGGATGACAGCTCTTTTTTTAAAGTTAATAATCTTAAATAATGAAGTTTAGGATAGTTCCGAGTGAAGTTTCTACTGTGGAGACTCTGGAACTGAGCAAGCAAGAAGGTACTGATCTACACAGACCCATTTCTGTTCGACACCCAACAAATTATCACTGCTGACGCACCCACATTGTCCGTATCAGACTAGAAATTACATGCTTGTGTGGAAATTAAGTTTTATTAAATATACTCCAAGCTCAACAGAACTCCACAGAAAAGTCTTGGGGTAAAAGGAACTTGCACCCCAGGATGCAGCAGCCAGGTCACTGGTAGGTTTGAACAAATGGCACAGTAACACCAGTTTTACATATAAAACCACTTGTTTCAAAATAACTTAGTTTGTGCATCGCAGTAAAGTTTTGATGCATTCTTATTAAGTATACCGCAGATCAGTACCCAAAACGTTGCTGGATATGAACTTTGCATTTGAATAGTTGTGTAGAACTCGAACCACATTTAGTGTAAGACAGATTATTCACTTTATAGAAAAGAAAGATTTGCATTTATGCAGCTCCTTATCACACCTCTCAGAAACATTTCAAAGTACTTCATCTACAATGAGTTACTCTTTTTTAAAAGTAGTGTCTGATATGTAAATCGAGAGAATGCTATATTTAAAAAAACTCACATTGTTGCTGCCTAGGGTTTTCTATCGGCTCTTCTTCTGTTGTCTGTCGATGACTATTTATTTTGTGCTGAGTAAATCAAGAACAGCTCTTTTTATGTAACTTTTACATTGAGGGCGGGGTGTGATTATAAAATGATGATTATTCACCACTGAATGACAGAGAAGGCTCTGTAACAATTAGCTGCAGAAGGTCACGTGCACTGCATGTAAAGTAACTGTAGGTCACGTTACAGGTTATTCAACGATGAAACTGCAAGAATAGCCTCCGGTTGTTTTGTAATCATGTCATGTGCATGGTTTTATGCCACGGTTTGCCAATGAACACAAAACCTCATAGTACCAGAACTGTCCCATTGTTTATAGTCAGATTCCGAAGTGACAGTGCATGTGTTGACTAATAACTATTCATTTCATCAACCGCAACCAAATGAGCTCACACTATAGTGTAATAATTACAAAATGTATGAAGGCAGAAATCTTTAAGTTATCTGAATTTTAAAGAAAACAAAACTGCCCCTAATTTGGCATTAAGGGGCTGAAACCACACTTTGCTAGGGTCGCAGGGCACAGAGGGGACAGAAACCAGGGGTCAGTGTGCTATCACCTGTGTACTGGCCCCAGGTTTTTTCATGGGCCTGGGCTAGCAGCAGGGCACGTTTAGCCAAGATTTGTCTTCTCAGTGCACAGCCACCAGAAGCACCTTTAAATGTGCACACTTAACCTTAGATTTGAGTTTGCTGAATTTTCTTTTCCTCCATTTTGACGATGTAATTTTTTTGCCTTCCGATCTGCTGTGAAATTCTGTTTCATTTTGAGTGGAGAATCAACTGGTTAAATCATTTGGTCAGAACAAGAACCTTTTCATTCAAGGAAGCAAACTTAAGAGTTGACTTGCCGGAGACAAGGGATACCCACTTCAAACTTGGCTCTTGACACCAATGAGGCGCAAGAGTGCTACAATGACCATTAGATGTGTCATAGAGCAAGCCATCAGAATGTTCAAGATGTGCTTCAGGCGCCTAGAGCAAGTTATTATTTAAATGGCGAAAAATTGCAAAGTGCTGCGGTACAGCGGGACCTGGGTGTACTTGTACATGAAACACAAAAATATAGTATGCAGGTACAGCAAGTGATCAGGAAGGCCAATGGAATCTTGGCCTTTATTGCAAAGGGGATGGAGTATAAAAGCAAGGAAGTCTTGCTACAGTTATACAGGTGAGGTCACACCTGGAATACTGTGTGCAGTTTTGGTTTCCATATTTAAGAAAGGATATACTTGCTTTGGAGGCAGTTCAGAGAAGGTTCACTAGGTTGATTCCGGAGATGAGGGGTTTGACATATGAGGAAAGGTTGAGGAGGTTGGGCCTCTACTCATTGGAATTCAGAAGAACGAGAGGTGATCTTATCGAAACGTACACGATTATGACGGGGCTTGACAAGGTGGATACAGAGTGGATATTTCCACTAATAGGGGAGTCTAGAACTAGAGGGCATAATCTTAGAATAAGATAACATTTAAAACTAAGATGAGGAGGGTTGTAAATCTGTGGAATTTGCTGCCTCAGAGAGCCGTGAAAGCTGGGACATTGAATAAATTTAGGATAAAGATAGACAGTTTCTTAACCGATAAGGGAATAAGGGGTTATGGGGAGCGGGCCGGGAAGTGGACCTGAGTCTATGATCGGATCAGCCATGATCTTATTAAATGGCGGAGCAGGCTCGAGGGGCCGTATGGCCTACTCTTACTCCTGCTCCTATTTCTTATGTTCTTATAGGTCTGGATGCAGCCTTCAGTACTTGCCCGCCAGGGTCCCATGAATAACAGTGTGCTGCGGCCAGCACAACATTGTGTAGCAGAAAGGATTGCAGGTGGAGGAAGCCGAAGGAGCTCATCACTCACCTTTGGACATAGAGGAGGTGTATGATGAAGGTGGGGCACCCATTGTCAGACCAGCCACTTACATTGCTGCCAAAGATGTTCTAATATCGCAAAGGTTCACAGGTGTAAAACATCAATGAAATACTGCAGTCTGCTCCTACCACCAGGAGCCCCCTCCCTTTGCGCTAAACAGTCCTTGAAGCAGTCATCCATCCATTGCCTCTAGGCAACATCATCGCCAGACATAGGATCAGCTACCACATGTATGCTCACCACACCCAGCTCTGCCTCTCTAGACTCCTTCACTACTTCTGTGTTGTCAAACTGTTTGAGCTACAATTTCCTCCAGTTAAACGTTGGGAAGACCAAAGCCATCGTCTTCAGCCCCTTCAGATTCCGTACCCTTGCTACTGATTCCATCCTCCTCCCTCATCCGTTCCATCTTGAGCTGAGCTTCTGACCCAAAATCCAAATACCACCTACTTCCATCCACACAAGCTTATCTGCCACTGCAACACTAATCCATGCTTTTGTCACCCCGAGTCCCAACTATTCCAGTGCACTCTTGGCTGGCCTCCCATCCTCCACCCTTTGTAACCTTTAGTTCATCCAAAACTTTGCTGCTGTATCCTATCCTGTATCAAATCCCGCACCCATCACCCTTGTCCTTGCTTCCCATTCCACGCTCCCCCCCCCGCCCCCCCCCCCCCGAGTGCCTCAAAAGTGAAACATTTTTATCCATATGCTTAAATCTCTCTATGGCCTTGCCCACCCTATCTCTGTAACCTTCTCTAGCACTACAACTTCTCGAGCTGTCTGTTCTTCCAACTCTGGCCTCCCAGTGCTCCACCATTCATGGCCGTGCCTTTAGCCACCTAGGCTTCACGCTCTGGATTTTTGTCCCTAATCTCTGCTGCCTCTCCACCACTTACCCCTCCTAATATCTCCTTCTTTGACTCACTGCCAAGTTGTTTTCTGAATATGCTTCTATCGAATGTCTTGGGATATTTTTCTATGTTCAAGGTGTTATACAAATGCTAGTTGTTATTGTAGGTTATAAATCATGCCATGTGTCTAAAGCTGCAATTTTACACAAGATTTAGATGGTCAAGGAAAATATTTGGATGTAGATGTGTCTGGAATTTAGACACCAGACTTGGCAAAGGAAACTTGCATTTGAAGCACCAGCTTATGGTTTCAAGGATCGATTTCACTGAACATTGTGCAGAACACAAAAAGAGGTTCAGTAACATGCAAGGATTCGTCACTCCTGCCTGTCTGAAAAAACCGAAGAAGAATATTAGAAAAAATCTTTGGCTCATGTGCTGAAGAATTCCACAAATATGTGGTTCCTGCTCTGCTTGCCCTAATCCCTGCGAAACCCACATGCCTAACCTCACCACTACCCTTTGGATTGTGTAGACTGTACATTGCGTGTTGTTTGTTGGATCTTAACTATCAATGTGCTTTTCTGTCTTCTGTCGTATTATTTAACATAGTCCAGAAGACTGCCTTTGTGTCGTAAAGTTTGACATCAAATTGAGTACTTGTGATTGTTACAGAGATAGGGCTCAATTTTCCCCAAGCCCGTTTTCTGGCATAGTGCCAGAGTTACGCCCATTTTTCTAGGCCAGAAATGTGCCGGAAGTAATTTGCCAAAGTTTCCCCGATGTATAATTCAAATTTGGCGCCGCACATCGTGGCCAATCGCCTCGGCGGGGAGGGGGGGGGGACAGGTGGAGCCTGCTGTCTGGGCCGAAGAAAGATGCTGCATCTTCTGCACATGTGTGGGGGGAAAAAGTTATGTTTTTGATGTTCCAATGGACGCGGATGCTCAGTACAGACCGAGTTGGCAATCAGCCATTTTTAAAAGCACCAGTTGTGTGTGTGAGAACGTTGGGTGCTGTGTGAGAGCATTGGAAAAATCGTAGCTGCAGCAGTACAAGATGCAACGCGGTGCAAGGACCAAGAATTTCTTACAGGAAGAAGTGGAGGCACTAGTTACTGTGATTGAGAACAGATGGCAGGAGCTGGACACCAGCAGAGGTCACATAAAAGTTCCACCCAAAGAAATGAAGAAACGCTGGAACCAAGTTACTGAAGATTACTGTACAATGGTGACCACCACGAGATCTGGAGGCCAGTGTAAAAAGTAGTGGCAAGACCTTGGTCAAGTAGTTATTTTGTAAGTAATATTTTCATTTATTCAATGCATTTGTAAATATGACCAGCTGTATGTGTCCCACCGAGCATGAAGACACCCTCTCTAAAATGTTGCATTTTCATCTTTGCAGAGGAAAGTGGCACACAACAAAAGGGAAAGAACTCGAACAGGAGGAGGCCCGGCAAATCTGCACCCACTGACACCCTTGGAAGGGAGGGTCGCTGCTTTGATGGGTCCTGCCTGGAAAAAAGCTGGGCCCACACTCGAGGGAGAGGGTACGTCCTGCAAATTCATCATGATCCTTCAAATCAGTCTGCTGCCTAGCCTGCGATGTGTGAGCCTATTCCTGCCACCCCCCTCTGCTGCGAACCATTTGACTGTTCTGTTATATTTTGCATAACTTGAGGCCAACCCTGACGATGTAGAAGAAGATTCAGACGCGGACGAGCCTGAAGAGGAGAACATCTTCCAATCCAATCCTTCAGACCAAGAACATGAGGATGAGGGAGGGTGAGGGGATGGAGCTGGATGAAACTCCCACTGTTGTACTGACTTTGGAGGAGGTGCCGCTCATTGAGGTGACAGCCCGTTCCGTGATTAGCGGTTTGAATGCTGGTGGGACATTCCATGGTTTCCCACCTTCCGAGATTGCGGGTCCCAGTGGTGTGGTGCAGCAAGGCACACCCAGGGCCCCACCGTCCCAGGCTGCGGGCCCCAATGGCAGGGTGCAGCGAGGCACACCCAGGGCCCCACCTTCCGAAGTTGCAGGTCCCATTGGTGTGGTGCAGCGAGGCACACCTAGGGCCCCACCGTCCCAGGCTGTGGGCCCCAGTGGCGGGATGCAAGCCACACCCGTAGGGAGGAGGGGGAGGAGAGCTCGGCCGCACACTCCTGAGGTGCAGGATCTAACAGATGTGGTTCAGATGTTGTCATTGAGTGCGGAGAGCATTGTTCTTACCTGATCACTCCTGGACGCCATCAGTGAGTGATGAGGTACCGGGACTGTCGGGAGAAGTAACTGCAATGACACGAGAAATGGGAACGATATCCGGGACCATCAGTGAGGGAATAGTGGCCATGAGGGAGGGAATGTCAGAAGTAGTGCAAACCATGTCACTGACCATAAGGGAGAGAATGTTGCAGGTCGTTGAGACGCTGTCAGGGCGCATGAGGGACGGCATGTTGGAGTTAGCTGCTGCAATAAGGGAACACGCTCAGACCCTGCGCCCATTGACAGAATCAACTGTCAATCCCGCTCCAATCCCCACACCAGCCTCTGACGAGCCCAAAGCCGGGCCCTCCAACTTGCCGACGCCCCCCATCCTCAAGAGGTGCGCAGTACCCGAGATGTTAGAAAGAATAAGCTTGGTACCAAGCCCAGAAACACTGTGCCACCGCCTGCAGGCAGGGTTAGTGGAATGTCCAAGACAAGTGCAGCGGGCGGTCTTAGAGTAAGGAGGAGGAGAGATGCGTGGGTGCAGCCTTTCTTTGTATTGTTACTATTATTGTTGTTACTGTTCTAACTTCTCAAATTAAAAGTTTTTTGGTAAGTTATGTAAGTTTACAAGTTTAAAAGTTCGTGAGCGATCTTAAAGTTTTTAAGTGATCTTTAAGAGTGATAAAGTTTGATACAAGAATAATTAATTTAAAGTGAAGTTAAGTACAAAAGAACTGTTTGTTAAACTTTTGAATAAAATATATTTTATATTAAAACTGAATCATGTTTCATTAACATAACACAACATTACGGAACAGGTCCAAACAGTAAACATGGTCCATGTGGAATATTTGTCGCTGAGCCCTCAGGGAACAGCGAAGCGTTCACAGATGAACTGCTGGTGCAAGGCTCGAGCAATCATTAAAGGGGCATGATGGCCCACCCTGTTCTGCTGTCGTGCTCCGGCCTCAGGCACTTGCACGACTTCCTCATCCTCATCGTCCTCCTCCTGCTCTTCATCTGCATCTTCCACATCATTATCATCAGCGACTCTCACCGCATGTGGGTCTTCCACTACCAGGTGCTGCTGCCTCATGATGGCTAAGTTATGCAACATGCAGTACACAACAATGAACTGACCGACAATCTCAAGGGAGTACAGCAAGTAGCCTCCGGAAACGCTGTTTCAAGATGCCAATGGTCCTCTCTATGATGCTGCGCGTCGCAATGTGCGACATGTTGTATTCCCGGTCAGCTTCTGTCTGGGTTACGTGTAGGGGCGTCATGAGCCAGTGGCGAGGCCGTACCCTTTGTCACCCAGTAGCCAGCTCTGCCCTTCTGGCTGCTGCTGCTGAAACATGGCAGATATAACGCTGTCGCCGAGGATGAACGCATTATGGGTGCTCCCAGGGTATCTTGCATCGACTGACATGATCTGATGCATGTCGTCACACACGAGCTGTACATTAATGGAGTGGAAGCCTTTTCTGTTCCTGTACATCTCGGAATTATCCAAAGGTGTTCGCAAAGCGATGTGGGTACAATCAATGCAGCCCTGTACCTTTGTGAAGCCAGCAGTCCTGGAGAACCCCACAGCCTTGTCGTGGATTGCTTGGGCGATCATGGGGAACTTTATAAAGTCATTCCTCCGCGAATACAGTGCAGCCGACACCTGGCGAATGCAGACATGTGTTGCATGTTGAGAGATGGCACACACATCCCCAGTTGTAGCTTGAAATGAGCCGGAGGCATAGAATGAAAGTGCAGCTGTAACCTTCATTTCAACTGACAAAGCAGTCCTCCTGACGCCTCTAGGTCACAGGTCTGCTTTGACCAACTCTCAGATCTCAGTTACAGATTCTTTGCGGAAATGCAGCCTTCTGACACAGTCTGCATCACTCAGGTGATGGTACGAGCGCCTGTCTTGATATACCCGAGGTGGGTAAGGCCTCCTGCCCAACACTCGATGGGCTCTGATGTTCCTGATGCGATGACGTTTAATCATTTGTCTCCTATGTAGCAACACAAGGTATGGTATTGTCAGTATTGCCCACATACTTAAATTTAAACCTTTGAAAGAAGCTCAAAACGGCAGGAAAGCAGCCAGGACAGGTTCGCAGTTTTCTCTCTCCTCAAGGTCTGTATGGATGGACCACACCCAAGGTCTTGTGACTTCTCTCTCGCTCCCCGCCCCCCCCCCCAACTAATTGCAGTCTTGTGACTTCTCCCCTTCTCTATCACTGGCCCCCACTCATTGCAGTCTTTAGAAGCCTTCCGATCGACACGTCGCTCCCCGGCTTCAGTGTAGAAGGCTTCTGATCGGCACCTCGCTCCCCAGGCTTGAAGCTTTCCGATCGGCACCTCGCTCTCTCTCCTCCCGCGTCCCCCCCCCACCCCACGGCTTGTTTTCAAGCCGAGCTCCTGTGTCCGGGCGTGGGGCCTATTCTGCTGGCCAAAGCTACGACCCTCCAGCCCTGCTTCAAGATGTTCGGTAGTGGCGTGTGAGTGAGTAAAAAAATGAGAAAACTTCTGAAATCCAACAAATTTATATTTACTATGTTGACAGGTAAAAAAAATTGAACTTTATTACTGATTTTGACAGTGTTCTTGACTCCCTCCAAAATCTTTGATTTAAAAACAATGGTGTCTTTCAGCACTGATTTCTCAATGTGCGCTGGCTTTCTTAAGTGCCCAGAAGGTTTTTCGGGAGTGGCCAGATACGCCGACCTAGGAGGAAAAAATGTCCAAACTGCAAAAAAATTTTAAAACTGCCGCAGACATGACGGAAAGCCCCTATGACATTAAAAAAAACTGGCCTAGAAAAATCATAACTGTCAGTTAACCTGGCGCAGATCGCACGGAGAAACTTGGAAAAAAAAAACACGGCAAAATACGCAGAGCAAAGGGCTGATGGGTGAACGGGACTTGGTGCGTGTTAGGATACGGACAAGAGAGTTTTTGATGAGCTCAAGTTTATGGAGGGTGGAAGGCCGACCAGGAGAACATTGGAATAATCAAGTCTGGACGTACCAACATGGATGAGGGTTTCAGCAGCAGTTGAGCTGAGGCGGGGTGGAGATGGATGATGTTACGGAAATAGGTGGCCTTGGAGTAGATATGTGGTTGGTAGCTCATCCTAAGTTCAAATACAAAACCAAGGTTGCCAGTGGTCTTCTTCAGCCTCAGACAGTTTCCAGGGAGAGGGATGGAGTCAGTGGCTAAGGAACGGAGTTTGTGGCAGGAACTGAAGACAATGACTGGTCTTCCGAGTACTTAGAAGAAATTTCTGTTCATCCAGTACTGGATGTCGGACAAACAGTCTGACAAATCAAAGACAGTGGAGAGGTTGAGAGAGATGGTGGTGAGGTAGACCTGAGTGTTGTCAGTGTACATATGGAACCTGACATTGTGTTTTTGGATGATATTGCCGAGAGACAGCATGTAGGTGTTGTGTATGGAGAAAGAGTCAGACTGAACACTGTGAGCTCAAAGTAAAGTGTGACCGTAGTCTTTTATTGCAGGTCTCCAGAGTGCCTCTCCAACCTGTGAAGCCTCCTTAAATACCTATGCTCCCAAGGGATTATGGGATCCCTTGGGACTCCAGTGAATGAGCCCTCTGGTGGCTGTACAGAGTAAATACAAGTTCACATACATACCAACAGGGGTCCAACAATAGATCCTTAGGGGTCTCCAGAGGTACCAATGCGGAAGGGGGATGAGCAGCCACTATAAATGATTTTCTGGCTATGACTGGATCGATAAGAATGGAACTAGGTGTAGAAATGCACTGCACAATAGAATGAAACTGTAGACTGGGAACAATTCAAAGTGATGTCCCTGGCAGGCACATCCACAGATGTGGTTGTCCAGACAACCCTTTTCATTGACCCAAATGATGAATATTAATGCACAGCATGATGCTTTGATACTTGGAGCTAGAACTGAGATCCCATTGAGGGATCACATCTATACCATTTAAATCCTGTAGCTCAGCAACAAAGTGACATTCGTTCAATAAAATAATTTCCAAAGTTTCCTGCTTCTGAGCTGAAATATATAGATGCTTGCTTTAGCCCACTCGTCTGCCCTTGGAGAAGAATTCAAACCTGGACTCCCATCTATTTTATTTAGAGCTTACACGGTCGGAATTGACTGGCCAAGCCAGGAGCGTTGTGCATTGTGCAGTTTGAATGTGTTGCTGAACTGAATTGTTTGACGATCTTCTACAGTTCTGATTGCGAGACGGTAGGTTTTCTTTTTATCCCTCACTGACTGTCTTGGTCCCGAGTTAATTATACCATTGTAATTAAAAAGCTTGAAGTAAACATAATTTTTTTATTTGGCCTGATTTCATTGCCACAACAGACTTTCAGGCATTTCCCAGCGATTGGAAGAACCTGCGACCTGTGCTCAGATTCTATTAGCTGTGCCTTTACTTTGACGTCACTTCTGGCACCAGTATGATTGCAGTTTTAACTTCTTGCCTGAGCTTTCACATTCAGCTGATTTATGTCAACACTGCGTTGGCAGCATCATCATATCAGTTTGTTCCCTGGCCCAATGTTTAAGCAGGAAAAGAGGTCCTGGACAACAGACACAGGAAGTATTAATACAAAAGCAAAATACTACGGATGCTAGAATCTGAAATAAAACAGAAAATGCTGGAAATCTCAGCGGGTCAGGCAGCATCTGTGGAGAGAGAAAAATTTGAGCTCGAGGAACAGCACCTCATCTTTTGTTTAGGCACTTTACAGCCTTCCGGACTCAACATCGAGTTCAACAATTTCAGACCATAACCTCTGCCCACATTTTGTTTCCTTTCCTCACCTTTTTTTTACAAAAACTTCCTTTTTATTTTTATATTGTTTCTCTCTATTTCCCATGGCAGCTGGCAATTCATCCTCCTCAGTCGCCATCTCCCTGTGGCTGAAGAGCTCTTTCCAGAGTTGTAATACGGATTCTGCCCACCAAGGGGCACAATGGACATGATCTTCACTGCGCGGCAAATCCAAGAGAAATACAGGGAACAGGGTACATGGCCTTCTTTGACCTCACAAAGGCCTTTAACACTGTCAACCATGAGAGATTATGGAGAGTCCTCTTCAGATTTGGCTGCCCTCAAAACTTCGTCACCATACGTCGCCTGCTTCACGATGCCATGCAAGCCGTGATCCTGACCAACAGATCCACCACAAACCCAATTCATGTTCGGACCGGGGTCAAGCAAGGCTGTGTCATCGCACCAACGTTCTTCTCAACCTTCCTTGCTGCAATGCTCCATCTCTCCCTCAGTAAGCTCCCCGCTGGAGTGGAGCTAACCTACAAAACAAACAGCGAATTGTTCAACCTCTGCCAGCTCCAGGACAGATTCAAGGTCTTGAATTACAGTAAGCAGACGACGCTTGCGTCTGCGCACGCTCGGAGGCCGAACTGCAAGCCATCGTCAACACCTTCACGAAGAGTACGAGAGCATAGGCCTTACTCTAAACATCCGTAAGACAAAGATCCTCCACCAATCTGCCCCCGCCACACAGCACTGCACCCCCGATTATCAAAATCCATGACGAGGCCTTGGATAACATGGACCATTTTCCATTCCTCAGGAGCCTGCTGTCAACAAAGGCAGACGTCGATGAAGTCCAGCACCACCTTTAGTGTGCCAGTGCAGACTTCAGTCGCCTGAGGAAGAGAGTGTTTGAAGACCAGGACCTCAAACCCAGCACCAAGCTCATTGTCTACAGAGCAGTAGTGATACCCACATCCCCTATATGGTTCAGAGACATGGACTATGTACAGCAGGCACCTCAAAATGCTGAAGAAGTACCACCAACGCTGCCTCCGCAAGATCCTGTAAATCCATTGGCAGGATAGGCGCATCAATGTCAGTGTTCATGCTCAGGCCAATATCGCCAGCATCGAAGCACTGACCACGCTTGATCAGTTCCGTTGGACGGACCACATCGTCCACATGCCCGATACGAGACTCCCAAAACAAGCGCTCTACTCGGAGCTCCGACACGGAAAGCGAGCCCCAGGTGGGCAGAGGAAACGCTTCAAGGACACCCTCAAAGCCTCCTTGAAAAAGTGCAACATCCCCACCGTCACCTGGGAATCCCTGGCCCAAGACGCTCAAAGTGGAGGAAAAGCACCTGGGAAGGCGCCGAGCACCTTGAGTCTCTTCGTCGGGAGCAAGCTGAAGCCAAGCGTAAACAGCGGAAGGTGCATACGGCAACCCAAGCACCACACCACACGTTCCTTCAACCACTGTCTGCCCCACCTGTGACAGACTGTGGGTCCCGTATCGGACTCATCAGTCACCTGAGAACTCATTTTTAGTGTGGAAGCAAGCTTAGAAGAAGAAGATTCACACCCTATCTAGACTGATCTTTTATTTCCTAACTTGTGCTATTACCATCTCAGTTCGGCCCATCATCCCCTTTGTCTCTCAAATCTCTTCTGCTGTCCAACCATCACAGACCTTCCCTTTTGTTCTTTCCACCTCCCCCTCTCAGAGCCCCAGCACTTCCTTAAGAATCTGTTAAATTTTGAACTATTGGCAATTCTGACAAAGGGTAATGAACCTGAAACATTAACTCTGTTTCTCTCTCCACAGATGCCGCCTGACCCACAGGAAGAACTAGGTACAGTGACACCAGGGTATTGGTGAGGCCACATCTAGAGTACTGTGTACAGTTTTGATCTCCGTATTTAAGGAAGGATATACTTGCATTGGAAGCAGTTCAGAGAAGGTTCACTAGGTTGATTCCGGAGATGCGGGGGTTGACTTATGAAGATAGGTTGAGGAGGTTGGGCCTATATTCATTGGAGTTTAGAAGGATGAGTGGTGATCTTATCGATAAGATAATGAGGTGGATGTAGGGAATATATTTCCACTCATAGGGGAAACTAGAACTAGTGGGCATAGTCTCAGAATAAGGGGCTGCCCATTTAAAACTGAGATGAGGAATTTCTTCTCAGGGTTGTAAACCTATTGCATTCTGTGCCCCAGAGAACTGGAGGCTGGGTCATTGAATATATTTAAGGTGGAGATAGACAGATTTTTGAGCAATAAGTGAATAAAGGGTTATGGGGAACTGGCAGGGAAGTGGAGCTGAATCCATGATCAGATTAGCCATGATCTTATTGAATGGCGGAGCAGGCTCGAGGGGTCAAATGGCCGACTCCTGCTCCTATTTCTTATGTTCTTATGTCGCCACAATAAGCAGAGAAAATATCATGCAATCCAAGTAACAAAATAAAGCATTGCGAAATGCACAGCACTGAAACAGCTAATTTATTCCACACCCTGCCCTGCCCCCAATTTTCTTTCCTCTTCTTCCGGAGGCACTGACTCATGCTTGGCTGTGGATCCATGGGCACTGTCCTGTCACCTGCTACTGGATCAATCATCTTTGGCTGATGGCCCTTGTCAGGTTCTTTGTGTGGGTTAGGTTACACAGGCAGAAATCATTTTGTAAAGCTTGCCTATTCCTTTGCCATATCATAGAAACTCTACCTTTCCCAGAATAGAAAGAAGAAACCATTATCAGAATCACACAAAGAGAGCAGTTTCCAAACCTGAATTGTGTCCTACTCAAGTCACAGTCAAGATGGTCACTGTAACAATAGTCTCAATTGTGCTTTTCAAAAGTTAATAAAGTTGAATCGTGCAACCCTTATGAATTGGTTTCAAGGGCATGTAATGCGTTCAGAATTGTTGCTAACAGATCTGGGCAGAGGGACAGCTGATCATATTTCTGGGTGTCTTAATTCAGCTGGTCATTATTCTCCCTTTGGGCTCCTTAGTGCCACGAACCATTTCCTAAAGAAGTGAAGTGGCTCAGTAACCTGCCTCCTCCTCCTCCATGTGAGGGGTCTAGATGCTGCAGTGGATTAGACATTGGCTTTTAATTTCTGTGCCCCTGCTCCCCCGGGCTTCAAATCTAACCCTGATGGATAGTCTGATGGCCATCTTCCAGTTTGGACAGTTAGGTTTCCCTAATTCTGTGCTCATCGTACTCAGATAAGGTACCCATATTTGACAAACATAAATGTACACAACACAAGACTAATAGTGCTCCTAACAACATTAGTTTTGTACATCTTTATGGGAAGAGCTGTGAGGTATGGGGTAGGTTGATCAGACATTCAGACTGAGAGTGCATACAGGCAGTGAGATGTGTTTGAACTTGTATGTTTAAATGCCCTAATGGGGTGCCCTTTCTCATTTTTAAATTCCAGTGGTAACAGCAAATTCACCGTGAGCTTTAGGAATTTCTCAGCGAGAGATTTGCTCAAGTGCGTGGGCAAACTGGGACCTGAGCTTCCAGATAGGTCATAGCTAGCAGACAACCAGTCTCGTCGCCGAGAGCATGCAGGCATCAAGCGCAGACAGCAGAAGGAGCTTGCGGCAAACCAGGCTCCCCACCCACCCTGTCCTTCAACCACTGTCTGCCCCACCTGTGAGAGACTGCAATTCCCGTATTGGATTGTTTAGTCACCTGCGAACTCACTTTAGAGTGGAAGCAAGTCTTCCTCGATTCCCAGGGACTGCCTATGATGGATGGATTGGGAAAGTATGCGGTCATACTAATTATTACAAAACACAACAATTAACTTAATTTGAATTTTTGGGAGTTCATGCAATATGTGGAGCATTGGAATTTGTTACAAACAATTCACAGCACCAAGCTGAAATGTGACTGCTTACACTGTGTTATGATCAAATTGCACCAGATACATTGCAGCTTGACCAAATTACACTTAAGAAATGCATCGTGCATGTTAAATGTGGGCAGATGCATGAGAAATGCATTGGCCATTTTTTAAATTAATTACAACAGCATCAGTTATTCTCTGTCCAACAGCAAGGAAGTTGCTAAACATTTATAAAACACTGGTAAGGCCTCAGCTGGAGTATTGTGTTCAATTCTGGGCACCACACTTTAGGAAGGATGCTAAGACCTTGGAGAAGGTGCAAAAAAGATTTCCTAAAATGGTTCTAGGGATGACAGACTTCAGGGATGAGCGATTTCAGCTATCTGGAGAGGCTGGGGTTGTTCTCCTTATAGCAGAGAAGGTTAAGAGGAGATTTGATAGAGGTGTTCAAAATCATGAACGGTTTTGATGGAGTAAATAAAGCAAAACGGTTTGCAATGGTCGGTAACCAGAGGCTCCGCCGAGTTGCTAACAGTTTTGGGTGCAACTTCAATGTCTTCCCCATACCCCACTATTTCATCGAATGATATAGCACAGAAGTAGGCCATTCGGTCCATCGTGCCTATGCTGGCTCTTTGGTAGAGTGATCCAATTGAAGCACTGACCACACTTCGTTCGCATGCCAGACATGAGACTCCCAAAGCAAGTGCTCTACTCGTAACTCCTTCACGGCAAACGAGCCAAAGGTGGGCAGTGGAAAGGTTGCAAGGACAGCCTCAAAGCCTCCCTGATAAAGTGCGACATCCCCACTGACACCTGGGAGTCCCTGGCCAAAGACTGCTCTAAGTGGAGGAAGTGCATCCGGGACGGCGCTGAGCACTCGAGTCTCGTCGCTGAGAGCATGCAGAAATCAAGCGCAGACAGCGGAAAGAGCGTGCGGCAAACAGTCCCACCCACCCTTTCCTTCAACCACTGTCTGTCCCACCTGTGACAGAGACTGGTTCTCGTATTGGACTGTACAGCCACCTGAGAACTCATGTTAAGAGTGGAAGCACATCTTTCTCGATTTCGAGGGACTGCCTATGATGAAATTATATGATGATGGTAGAGCTATCCAATTAAACCCACTCCCCTGCTCTTTTCCCATAGCACAGTATATCTTTCACCTTCAAGTATTTATCCAATTCCCTTTTGAAAGTTACTATTGAATCTGCTTCCACTGCCCTTTCAGGCAGTGCATTACAGATCACAACAACTCGCTGTGCAAAAAAATGTTTCCTTATGTCACCTTTTGCTAATCACTAAATCTGTGTCCTCTGGCCTGAGCCAAATTCAGCAGTGGGCCTCATTTAAATTAAGCCGGCAAGCTGCGGCGACAAACGGGCATTCCGATGCAGCTCCCTGATTGGGTCCTGACTAATTCCGGCCGGCTCCGACACCTAGCCGTCCTGTGGGGGGTGGGGGCGCGGGGGGAGCGGAGTGGTGCCAACCTGGCCTCAGCACTCCCCCTCCTGGTTCTGCATAAATGTAACTTTTTAAAAGTTTCATGGCCATTTCTTGAGTGGCCTCCAGGGGCCCGAATTTTGCATTGGGACTTTAGACTTTAAGGCCCCAGTCGGCCCCAAATCTGTACTCCTCCCACTCCACAAGCTCTTATCTGAAATATTCTGTTTCAGCACATTGCAGATTAACCCATATGGAACTAAGCTGTTGTAACTGCACACTATACATAGCTCGCAATGTAGCACTGCTCAGGAGGATGTGCACGTGTAACCTGCTAGATTTCCATTGTTATCTGTGTATAAGCACTTGGCCTCAACTCTGCTTTCCCACCGAAGCCATAGCCAAGATCAGGAGATTCCTGTGCAGGGTGCTGCGAGCATAAACCCTTGCCCTATCACCCCATCGGAGCACTGGTCTATTAATCTATTTATATTTAAGTAACTGCTTGCAGTAAAAGATGATATTTGTACTTCAAGGAATCATTAGTTAGTTTTGATGTTTGTGAGATGGGTTAAAGATTTAATTTCCAGTGTTAAATTTTTGGGTCTTTTACTTAGATATTTCTCTGAGCTCATTGCTCCCTACAAACCAAACTGTACCTTTGTACACCCTATATCTGATTATAATCAGGGGTTGAACAGAAACCATTAGCACTATATTGAGCTTACTGGTGGATTCTTAGACTTCGAAATGTGAATTAACATTTATGATGGAATGCCTTAGACTATAAACAATGGAATAGGTTTATTAAAAATAACAGATAAGCAGCAGAAATAGACAATACAGAAGATTACAGTAGTTTATAGAGCATACCTAATCCTCAAACACAGAAAATAATAAACAAATATGACCCTTTGCTAATGCTCTCAGCACCATAGAACCTGAGATAGCACCTGTAAACATAACTTTACATGAGATTCTTTGTGGTGAAATTCTGCGGGAGTTCACCCGCTGCCAGAGGAGCCACAGAAATCCCAGAAAAACAGCATAAATGGCATACCAGCCTCCTCAAGGGCGCATGTGGGCCCTGCTTCTGGTACTGCCCCATAACAAGTGGACAATGCTACATTTATCTATATTAAAAGATATTGGTAGATTTTTGTTATGCAAGGTTATTAAGGGATATGGAACCAAGGGGTAATAGAATAGAATCATTAAATATTACGGCACAGTAAATGGAATTAAGGTACAGATCAGCTATGATCTAATTGAATGGCGGAATAGGCTCAAGGGGCTGAATGGACTCCTTCTGTTCCTATGCCTGACATGGTCCCATTTGCCTATCCCATCTAGAGCTGGTGCAATCTTTCTAATTTAGGGACCTTACACCCACACAATTCTTTATAACTTCTGCGAACTTAAGGACAGTTCCACCGACACCTTCATCCAAATTCAAAAGCAAGAAATAAATCACACTGCAGTCAAAATGAAATGGTACGGTGCATGGTCCTCCAAAACAGATATAAACATAGTCTTTAAACATTTCAATCTGTACAACTTGAAATAATCTAATTCAATTGAGACTTATGTTGAAGAGCAACGGCCACACCAGTGATCCTTGTGGGATTCCCCACACAAAACCACTGCCATTAATAACTATATTCTGTTTACAGGCATGCAGCCAATTCCTTATTCAACGCAAGACCTGACTACCAATCCCACAAACTCTGCCTTACTTAGCAGTATTTCATGCAACACTTTTCAAAGGCATTTTGAAAATCAAGATGCAAAATGTTGACCGGTCTTCTGACATCCGGCAACTTAGTAACTTCCTCAAAAAATGCGATCAGGTTAGTGAGACAGGATCTTCTTTTCCAGAAGCAATGTTGAGACTTTTGAATAACTCCATCTCAGTCAAGGTGATCGTACAGTGTATCTCCAATGATCCCTTTATCAACTTGCCTATACTCAAATGAGCCTGTAATAAATATCGCAGTTCTGAGTTACTGCTCATTTTACCACATCAGCCTCTCTCCAGTTCATGGGAACAATCGGTAACCCCCAGCAAGCTCTTAAATTTCTGAGCAAGAGACTTACACAGCACAACCCCCATTCATTAGTGCAGCCTCGGGAGAATGCTGTCAGGACCAGCAGTCTGAGTGGTGGTGAGATCTCTTATTCTAGCCAGGAATGTATCAGCATCCACTTTGATACTTTCATTTTTAACATCAATTCTATATTTTATTATTGGTAAGGCAGCATCATCTTCAGTAGTGAAGAATGGTGCAAAGTAGCCATTTGACACTTCTGCCATATCCTGGGAGCCCAAAGATGGACTTTTCTTGAGTAAGGGCGTGTTGGACAGTTAAGAGGAGTATAGGCCCACATTCATTGTGAGTGGGCACCGCACCAAAGATCACTGATCAGCTGCAGCACATGCTGCAGATTGCTCCTATAGCTTTTCACATATTTGCTGATCAACTTTATTTTTGTTTCCCATAAAAATCCTTCTTTACTGGAGGAGTGGGGCTGAGGTAATTATCTACTTGAAAGGTTATGCAAATTCAGTCAGTGTGTCATCACATTTGAAATAAAGAGTCAAAGAGGTTTATCACAGGATAACAGAGGGAAACCCTCTGAACTGTAATTATGTTATCACCAGTCTCAGCACCAGGTGGGAGAAATAAAAGAAGTGAACTTGGGAAATAACAGAGCCTATTCACTGTAAAGCTGCTAATTGCCATCTCGTTCCATTTCAGTAAAACCGCACATTAAATCTTTCAGGCTTATTTGATGTGCTTTTCCTGCACTTTTTAAATATTTCTGTAAGCTCCATGTGTACAAATGGGTTTACAGTCTGTACCAGCTCTTTGCTAATCATACATGTCATCCCAATGTTACAGATCTGGGTAACACAGCTCCACTGAAAGTGAGAGAGCATTCAAGAAGTCTGGACATCACTGAAAACTGAAGCCAGGTAAGCAGCATGGAAGCTGAAGAGCAGAAGGAAAGCTTATTTTTGTAATCTTTCCTGTAACTACTTGCGAAACAGTACCAGCAGAAGTGTGAAATCAGATTACCCATGTGGTCAGTAGAAAAGCAACATTTATATATTTTTTCCACAGGAAGAGAGATTGGGGTTGTATTGTATTTGCTTCATGGGTTCTTTGCTTAAGAATTCACAGCTACACATTTGCTGTAAGGAACTAGCTGGTTTATTAACAAAAGTTTCACAATCAAACTGAACCCTACCATTTCATTCACCAGGTTCACAACTGCATGCCTCATCGTGGAGAACTTGAACTTAATTAACTAGGGTTTTATTGAGTCTTGTTAACATCTGGATATCAAGAAAGACTGGATCAACTGGGCTTGTATTCACTGGAGTTCAGAAGAATGAGAGGGGACCTCATAGAAATGTTTAAAATTCTGACGGGTTTAGACAGGTTAGATGCAGGAAGAATGTTCCCAATGTTGGGGAAGTCCAGAACCAGAGGTCACAGTCTAAGGATAAGAGGGAAGCCATTTAGGACCGAGATGAGGAGAAACTTCTTCACCCAGAGAGTGGTGAACCTGGGGAATTCTCTACCACAGGAAGTTGTTGAGGCCAATTCATAAATATATTCAAAAAGGAGTTAGATGTAGTCCTTGCTACTAGGGGGATCAAGGGGTATGGCAAGAAAGCAGTAATGGGGTACTGAAGTTGCATGTTCAGCCATGAACTCATTGAATGGCGGTGCAGGCTAGAAGGGCCGAATGGCCTGCTCCTGCACCTATTTTCTATGTTTCTATATCACATGACTGGCTTAGCCACTCACAGTGCAACAACTCCACAACTATTTTAATAGAACATTAACTCAAGTGCCCCCTTTTGGTAAAGGCACTAGAGCCCACAAATTTCCAAATAAAACTTTAATAACGGAAAATTAAATCAAATTAACATTTGGTTGCTGGTGGTGATGATGTGCAACAGCACCACAACTCTTTTGGGGGGGGAACAAAACAAACATTAGATCAAGTGCCCCCTCGATCTAGGGGACACTCCAGACACTTTTAACTGCACTCTTTTTTCATACTTTTTTTGTTTTTCTTTGTTTTACAGCTCCACAAACCCATGAGCATGCTCACAGGTGTATACATTACAGGGGTAAATTTGCTTCTTTTGTGCTCCTGGGAGGAAGCCTCACGAGTTAGGAGTGGATATTGGGGAAATTTCATACCAGCCACCCCTGATTTTCCATCTATTAAAATGAATGTGAATGTGTGATTTCCACGCAGCAGCTGAGGCTTCTTGCCGGCAGTAAAAAAAAGAAAAAATTTACCCTATCATTTCTTCCCCCTCTCTTTCTTTACTGTGTCAAAAGAAACTTTCTTCATGGAAGAATTCTGTGTGACATAGAAACATAGAAATTTACAGCGCAGAAGGGGGCCATTTTGGCCCATTGTGTCCGCGCCGGCTGACAAAGAGCCACACGGCCCTCGGTCAGCAGTCCTGAAGGTTACATATAAACCTATGAACAATGGCGGAAAGGTAAAGAGCAACCGGCCCAACCAGTCCGCCCCACACAACTGCGATACCCCATGCACCGCAACATTTTACACTCCACCCCATGCGATCTCCTGGGAGAGGAAAAAAAACAGATAATAACCCAGGCCAATTGGGGAATAAAATCTGGGAAAATTCCTCTTCGACCCATCCAGGCGATTGAAACTAGTCCAGGAGATCACTCTGGCCGTATTAGATTCCCTAGTGACATAGTTTGTAGACTAGAGAGTCTGATTTGGAGATGTGTTTCCATTCTAGTACCACTTCATATCAACAGAAAGCAATAACGGAAAGCCTGTCACAGAACACACACAAACAATATACACGTGTAATTACTTTATTGAAATAAAATGAAGTATTTCATGATTGCTTGCATTTCTATATTCTATTCAATATTAAGATATATAGAAAACCAGATTCAATAATGATGCAAAATATAATAAAAAAGCAACCTTGCATGTTCCCCACACTTCTTCCTAGAGCCTATTAAAGAAATGAAACTTTAAACTTAGTAACGCGGTTTTGGGGAAAAACTGAAACTAATCTGTCAGTGAGGTGTTCATATTTTCTTTCCAATATTTCAGATGTGCATCTGAAAGGACAACATAACAGCATCTTGAATAGATTACAGTCAAGGTTGAAATTTGCAGAACACTTCCATAGTCTGAGGTATGGTGGCATAAGTAATTATCCATTAAAGCCTGACAAACCAGGAATTAAAGTATGAACATGTACTATGTTGAAATGCCACAGTACTCAATTATTGTTTCAGGACACCTCAAGGGCAGTTTTGTGGTCCATTACTAACTAGTGGCAGAGCTTGAGTATTGGAAAAGTACAAGACTGAAACATTTGAATAAATAATTATTTAATGTCACTTTTACTCTTTAGAAGCCATATCAGCGCAATTAATTTAGCTCCTGTTTTCGATGGTCATACCTGGAGCTCAGTCTGTGGCTCTGGACCAAAACATCCTTAAAAGAAAAAATTCTAACCTCCAATTGCAGTTGGAGTTGCACATTGGTGAGGTAACCTTTTGTGCCATGAAGTGTTTGGGTACAGGTTTGTCACACAGTGAGCAGGCCATCCAAGGGTTAGAGAGGATGGGTTGGGCATTCTTGCATGTATTCTAGTAGCTGATTATAAATCAGTTTTTCCAATGCCTGAAGGGTGTTCATGTAGCCAATTATCAGCTGTGAGTTATGGCATTGAATCGGCAAGAAAGGGACAGAACTGCAGAAGGGGAGCCAATTTTTTAATTTCTAGTAGTTGAGTATCAATACTTGCCTGAATTAGGATAGCAGTTGACTGAACGAACAAAACACTTATGTTGAAGAGGAGGCTCCATATTGTGGTTCCTTCCCAGTCCAACCTTGCCACCTGAATACTGGAATTAATGACCAATGTGTTTTTGAAGCAGACAAAGAGTATGTCATTAGATATGATCCCTCGATTCAGACAGATAATAATCGCATGTTTCGTTCTATGAAGCTAAAATCTAAAAGCTATGGTTACAGATATTGAATTGTAAGTCTCATGGAAAGTTCTTCAGTTGGTCTTTTTTGGTGAGATTAGGGGGCTGCGGTTGGACATGCTGGAGTTCCTTCTGCGATATACCATACTTCATTGTGCCGATCAACTAATGTCATCGGTCTACATGAAAAAGAAATAAAGGTTGATCTTAATAGCATCCATTTTTATTGAAGTGAATACTTGCAAGTGAATATACATAATGCTCATTACAGAATGGGACATTGCCCCTGCTGTTTTTCTTCAACTTCCACCTCTTCTGAGCTAATGTGGGGGAGACAAAAAAAACCAAGGAAGATAGATGCAATCTGCCTCCAGAGCAAGCCACTATTAAGGGTATGCACACACTGAATCTGTTTTCCTTCAGGTGGGAGGCATCTTGTCTTTGCTTGGCTTCTCTTGACAGTGGAATCGACAAGATTCCACTTTCATCATATGAGGAATCACAGCTGCACACCCATTTCCAATTGCCCCATGTTGGAGCACTAATTCATACCAACACTGCATTGCTCTTGAGGTCACTGTTTATATAGCTTTATAAAAGTATTCCCTTCCCTTCACCTTTCTTGGATCTCACTCACATCATCTGCACCTGAGAGCATGGAGAGTCACCCTGCTCCCAGATCTCATGCAAGCCATGATCCAGACCAACGGATCCACCACAGACCAAATCAGCATCCGGACTGGGGTCAAGTAAGGCTGCGTCATTGCGCCAATCCTCTTCTCGATCTTCCTCGCTGCAATGCTCCACCTCACATTCACAAGCTCCCCGCTGGAGTGGAACCAAACTATAGAACCAGTGGGAACCTGTTCAACCTTTGTCGCCTCCAGGCCAGATCCAAGACTGTCCCATCCTCTGTTGCTGAATTACAGTACGCGGACGATGCTTGCGTCTGCGCGCATTCAGAGGCTGAACTCCAAGTCATCATCAACATCTTCACCGAAGCATATAAAAGCATGGGCCTTACACTAACATCCGTAAGGCAAAGGTCCTGTACCAACCTGACCCCGCCACACAGCACTGCCCCCCAGTCATCAAGATCCACGGCGCGGCCCTGGACAACGTGGACCACTTTCCATACCTCGGGAGCCTATTATCAGCAAGGGCAGACATTGACGATGAGGTTCAATACCGCCTTCAGTGCGCCAGCGCAGCCTTCGGCCGCCTGAGGAATAGAGTGTTCGAAGATCAGGCCCTCAAATCTGGCACCAAGCTTATGGTCTACAGGGCTGGAGTGATACCCGCCCTCCTGTATGGCTCAGAGACGCGAACCATATACAGTAGACACCTCAAATCGCTGGAGAAATACCACCAATAATGTCTCCGCAAGATCCTGCAAATCCCCTGGGAGGACAGATGCACCAACGTCAGTGTTCTCGATCAGGCCAACATCCCCAGCATCGAAGCACTGACCACACTCGACCAGTTCCGTTCGGCGGGCCGCATTGTTCGCATGCCCAACATAAGACTACCAAAGCAAGCGCTCAACTCGGCAAGCGAGCCCCAGGTGGACAGAGGAAACTTTTCAAGGAACTCTCAAAGCCTCCTTGATTAAGTGCAACATCCCCACTGACACCTGTGAGTCCCTGGCCAAAGACCACCCTAAGTGGAGGAAGAGCATCCAGGAGGGTGCTGAGCACCTCGAGTCTCGTTGCCGAGAGCATGCAGAAAACAAGCGCAGGCAGCGGAAGGAGCGTGCGGCAAACCAGACGCCACACCCACCCTTTCCTCCAATGACTGTCTGTCCCACCTTTGAGAGACTGTAATTCCCGTATTGGACTGTTTAGTCACCTGAGAATGCACTACCTATGATGATGATGATGAAATCTCCATCTGTGCTACGATGACATTGGCCATCTGGAGTTGGTGTCTCCCCATTTCAGCATGGTTAAATTTGTGAACTATATAGAAAGGATTGCAGATGGGCATTCTGTTCACTCCATTATCCAGCTAACCATTGAATTAAAGCAACAGTCTCCTAAACTTGCTCTATGTCTTTACCTGTTGTAGCAAGCACCATAGTAATAACTGGAATCAAAGAGCTGGGAAGCATTATTCAGCTGTTGTTTCAGTTTTGAGGAATAGAGTTCTGAACTCAATGTCAATAACCAACCACCAAAGGATTTCACATAAGCGTTCATCTCTGGGAAGTCAATGAAATAAACCTGTTTCATATAAAAGAAAAAATTAATTATATGTCAGTAGATAGAAATTGGAAAAGTAGACTCAACATCCAGGGGTATTCAACATTCAGGAAGGATAGAATAAAAGGAAAAGGAGGTGGTGTAGCATTGCTGGTTAAGGAGGAGATTAATGCAATAGTTAGGAAGGACATTAGCTTGGATGATGTGGAATCTATATGGGTAGAGCTGCAGAACACCAAAGGGCAAAAAACGTTAGTGGGAGTTGTGTACAGACCTCCAAACAGTAGTAGTGATGTTGGGGAGGGCATCAAACAGGAAATTAGGTGTGCATGCAATAAAGGTGCAGCAATTATAATGGGTGACTTTAATATGCACATAGATTGGGCTAACCAAACTGGAAGCAATACGGTGGAGGAGGATTTCCTGGCGTGCATAAGGGATGGTTTTCTAGACCAATATGTCGAGGAACCAACTAGGGGGGAGGCCATCTTAGACTGGGTGTTGTGCAATGAGAGAGGATTAATTAGCAATCTCGTTGTGCGAGGCCCCTTGGGGAAGAGTGACCATAATGTGGTGGAATTCTGCATTAGGATGGAGAATGAAACAGTTAATTCAGAGACCATGGTCCAGAACTTAAAGAAGGCTAACTTTGAAGGTATGAGGCGTGAATTGGCTAGGATAGATTGGCGAATGATACTTAAGGGGTTGACTGTGGATGGGCAATGGCAGACATTTAGAGACCGCATGAATGAACTACAACAATTGTACATTCCTGTCTGGCGTAAAAATAAAAAAGGGAAGGTGGCTCAACCGTGGCTATCAAGGGAAATCAGGGATAGTATTAAAGCCAAGGAAGTGGCATACAAATTGGCCAGAAATAGCAACGAACCCGGGGACTGGGAGAAATTTAGAACTCAGCAGAGGAGGACAAAGGGTTTGATTAGGGCAGGAAAAATGGAGTACGAGAAGAAGCTTGCAGGGAACATTAAGACGGATTGCAAAAGTTTCTATAGATATGTAAAGAGAAAAAGGTTTGTAAAGACAAACGTAGGTCCCCTGCAGTCAGAATCAGGGGAAGTCATAATGGGGAACAAAGAAATGGCGGACCAATTGAACAAGTACTTTGGTTCGGTATTCACTAAGGAGGACACAAACAACCTTCCGGATATAAAAGGGATCAGAGGGTCTCGTAAGGAGGAGGAACTGA
Source organism: Pristiophorus japonicus (assembly GCF_044704955.1). Taxonomy (NCBI): domain Eukaryota; kingdom Metazoa; phylum Chordata; class Chondrichthyes; family Pristiophoridae; genus Pristiophorus; species Pristiophorus japonicus. Next base: position 632,991 of record NW_027253750.1, read on the forward strand.
GGGAAATCCTTATTAGTCGGGAAATTGTGTTGGGGAAATCGATGGGATTGAAGGCCGATAAATCCCCAGGGCCTGATAGACTGCATCCCAGAGTACTCTAGGAGGTGGCCTTGGAAATAGCGGATGCATTGACAGTCATTTTCCAACATTCCATTGACTCTGGATCAGTTCCTATGGAGTGGAGGGTAGTCAATGTAACCCCACTTTTTAAAAAAGGAGGGAGAGAGAAAACAGGGAATTATAGACCGGTCAGCCTGACATCGGTAGTGGGTAAAATGATGGAATCAATTATTAAGGATGTCATAGCAGCGCATTTGGAAAGAGGTGACATGATAGGTCCAAGTCAGCATGGATTTGTGAAAGGGAAATCATGCTTGACAAATCTTCTGGAATTTTTTGAGGATGTTTCCAGTAGAGTGGACAAGGGAGAACCAGTTGATGTGGTATATTTGGACTTTCAGAAGGCTTTCGACAAGGTCCCACACAAGAGATTAATGTGCAAAGTTAAAGCACATGGGATTGGGGGTAGTGTGCTGACATGGATTGAGAACTATATTATATTCCAGTGAAAAAGAAGGGCGGCAAGAGAAGAGATAACCAGCCCTGGATAACCAAGGAAATAAAGGAAAGTATCAAATCAAAGACCAATGCGTATAAGGTGGCCAAGGTTAGTGGGAAACTAGAGGATTGGGAAAATTTTAAGCAACAGCAAAGAATGACTAAAAAAAGCAATAAAGAAAGGGAAGATAGATTACGAAGGTAAACTTGCGCAAAACATAAAAACAGATAGTAAAAGCTTTTACAGATATATAAAACGGAAAAGAATGACTAAAGTAAATGTTGGTCCCTTAGAAGATGAAAAGGGGGATTTAATAATGGGAAATGTGGAAATGGCTGAGACCTCAAACAATTATTTTGCTTCCGTCTTCACAGTGGAAGACACAAAAACCATGCCAAAAATTGCTGGTCATAGGAATGTGGGAAGGGAGGACCTTGAGATGATCACTATCACTAGGGAGGTAGTGCTGGACAGACTAATGGGACTGAAGGTAGACAAGTCCCCTGGTCCTGATGAAATGCATCCCAGGATATTAAAAGAGATGGCGGAAGTTATAGCAGATGCATTTGTTATAATCTACCAAAATTCTCTGGACTCTGGGGAGGTACCCGCGGATTGGAAAGCAGCTAATGTAACGCCTCTGTTTAAAAAAGGGGGCAGGCAAAAGGCAGGTAACTATAGGCCGGTTAGTTTAACATATGTAATGGGGAAAATGCTTGAAACTATCATTAAGGAAGAAATAGCGGGACATCTGGATAGGAATAGTGCAATCAAGCAGACACAGCATGGATTCATGAAAGGAAAATCATGTTTAACTAACTTACTGGAATTCTTTGAGGATATAACGAGCATGGTGGATAGAGGTGTACCGGTGGATGTGGTGTATTTAGATTTCCAAAAGGCATTCGATAAGGTGCCACACAAAAGGTTACTGCAGAAGATAAAGGTACGCGGAGTCAGAGGAAATGTATTAGCATGGATAGAGAATTGGCTGGCGAACAGAAAGCAGAGAGTCGGGATAAATGGGTCCTTTTCCGGTTGGAAATCAGTGGTTAGTGGTGTGCCACAGGGATCAGTACTGGGACCACAACTGTTTACAATATACATAGATGACCTAGAAGAGGGGACAGAGTGTAGTGCAACAAAATTTGCAGATGACACTAATATTAGTGGGAAAGCGGGTTGTGTAGAGGACTCAAGCTGCAAGGAGATTTGGATAGGTTAAGCGAATGGGCTAAGGTTTGGCAGATGGAATACAATGTCGGAAAGTGTGAGGTCATCCACCTTGGGAAAAAAAACAGTAAAAGGGAATATTATTTGAATGGGGAGAAATTACAACATGCTGAGGTGCAGAGGGACCTGGGGGTCCTTGTGCATGAATCCCAAAAGGTTAGTTTGCAGGTGCAGCAGGTAATCAGGAAGGCAAATGGAATGTTGGCCTTCATTGCGAAAGGGATGGAGTACAAAAGCAGAGAGGTGTTGCTGCAACTGTATAAGGTATTGGTGAGGCCGCACCTGGAGTACTGCGTGCAGTTTTGGTCACCTTACTTAAGGAAAGATATACTAGCTTTGGAAGGGGTACAGAGACGATTCACTAGGCTGATTCGAGAAATGAGGGGGTTACCTTATGATGATAGATTGAGTAGACTGGGTCTTTACTCCTTGGAGTTCAGAAGGATGAGGGGTGATCTTATAGAAACATTTAAAATCATGAAAGGGATAGACAAGATAGAGGCAGAGAGGCTGTTTCCATTGGTGGGGGAGACTAGAACTAGGGGGCACAGCCTCAAAATACGGGGGAGCCAATTTAAAACCGATTTGAGAAAGAATTTCTTCTCCCAGAGGGTTGTGAATCTGTGGAATTCTCTGCCCAAGGAAGCAGTTGAGGCTGGCTCATTGAATGTTTTCAAGTCAAAGATAGATAGATAAGGGAATTAAGGGTTACGGGGAGAGGGCGGGTAAGTGGAGCTGAGTCCACGACCAGATCAGCCATGATCTTATTGAATGGCGGAGCAGGCTCGAGAGGCTAGATGGCCTACTCCTGTTCCTAATTCTTATGTTCTTATATTCTTAACTGGTTGTCAGACAGGAAGCAAAGAGTAGGAGTAAATGGGGACTTTTCAGAATGGCAGACAGTGACTAGTGGGGTACCGCAAGGTTCTGTGCTGGGGCCCCAGCTGTTTACACTGTACATTAATGATTTAGACGAGGAGATTAAATGTAGTATCTCCAAATTTGCGGATGACACTAAGTTGGGTGGCAGTGTGAGTTGCGAGGAGGATGCTATGAGGCTGCAGAGTGACTTGGATAGGTTAGGTGAGTGGGCAAATGCATGGCAGATGAAGTATAATGTGGATAAATGTGAGGTTATCCACTTTGGTGGTAAAAACAGAGAGACAGACTATTATCTGAATGGTGACAGATTAGGAAAAGGGGAGGTGCAACGAGACCTGGGTGTCATGGTACATCAGTCATTGAAGGTTGGCATGCAGGTACAGCAGGCGGTTAAGAAAGCAAATGGCATGTTGGCCTTCATAGCGAGGGGATTTGAGTACAGGGGCAGGGAGGTGTTGCTACAGTTGTACAGGGCCTTGGTGAGGCCACACCTGAAGTATTGTGTACAGTTTTGGTCTCCTAACCTGAGGAAGGACATTCTTGCTATTGAGGGAGTGCAGCGAAGGTTCGCCAGACTGATTCCCGGGATGGCGGGACTGACCTATCAAGAAAGACTGGATCAACTGGGCTTGTATTCACTGGATTTCAGAAGAATGAGAGGGGACCTCATAGAAACGTTTAAAATTCTGATGGGTTTAGACAGGTTAGATGCAGGAATAATGTTCCCAATGTTGGGGAAGTCCAGAACCAGGGGTCACAGCCTAAGGATAAGGGGTAAGCCATTTAGGACCGAGATGAGGAGAAACTTCTTCACCCAGAGAGTGGTGAACCTGTGGAATTCTCTACCACAGAAAGTTGTTGAGGCCAATTCACTAAATATATTCAAAAGGGAGTTAGATGAAGTCCTTATTACTCGGGGGATCAAGGAGTATGGCGAGAAAGCAGGAATGGGGTACTGAATTTGCATGTTCAGCCATGAACTCATTGAATGGCGGTGCAGGCTAGAAGGGCTGAATGGCCTCCTCCTGCACCTATTTTCTATGTTTCTATGTTTCTAGACAGTGTACAGGAATCGGTTGCTTAATGTGATAAGAGAAATCCCTACATTAAAACTTGATTTTTTTAGTAGTAATCTGGTGCCATAAAATGGTATATTGTCGGTTTGTGCCTCTAATTCAGCATGTGTTTGACAGGTGTTAAGCAGAGACATGATGCTACCCCTCAAGGCAGAAAATCAGAGGACAAATGAGCTGTCCTATGCCTTTCCTGTACATTGACAAGTAATGCTGCTGGATGTTTGGGAGTCAGTGAAATCATTGACCTCTGGTGCATGGTGATGGGAGATGTTAAGATGAGAAACATTTAAATAGGGAACAAATATACATAAAACTTCCTTGTTTGAGGTAACAGAAACAGAGTGGCTGCCTGGAGAGATACAACTGCAGTTGTGACTCCCCAGCGACAGCTACATAAGAAAATAGTTTACAGACATTGTGATGCAGTGCATTTATGTTCTAATATGCTGAGTCATGAAGTAATAGAGAAGAATCAAGTGATTGTTGCCAATCTGGGTTAATGAACCGGATCAAATGACGCACTCTTTTTCTGCTTCGGTAGCACAATGGTCATTAAGTCCAGTTTTAGGACGGCAAGTTTGAATATGTAGGAAATAACTCCCCCCTTCTTTTGATTTCCCACTCGCAGAGCTCCTGATCTGCAACACAGCATCAGGGATTATTCTGAGTGGCCAGCTGTATTCCTCACATGGAGGGAGTGAAATTAAAGAGTGATTCACTCTGTCGAGTTGTGTACCATTTGATGGCCGTATGAAGAGTGGCAATCATCAAAGTCTTGGAGCTGGTTGTCTGTCCCACCCTTTATCCAGAGAATGATATATATTACAGGGGGAAATTAAAGGGGCAGGAAATGAAAGAAATGAGGCAAACAAAACTCTGGTCCAAAGTACATTTTATAAGTTGTGAACTATCGAGCTACTTACATCAGTGTCAATGGGTGCAAGGGGGCTCTGCTGATACTCAGCTGGCAGCAAAAAGTGGATGATGTAGTTCTTGAATCCTATTCCTTCACTTTGAGGTATCTTGAGCAGAACAGGAGTTGTCATATCGATTTGCTTGCCTGTGTTGAAAGAACACTGTTAATATTTGTTCACAATGGGGTGGAATATCCGTAGAGACTCCCGATCTGCCGCTGTAACTTTGGGGGAGGATTGGCAGAAATCCTGGAAAAACGGAGTAAACGCTGAAGTTACCGTGAAAGACTGGGAGAAATCCCGCCTATATTCCAGACAAAAATCCATATACCCTGTTAATATACTGACCTTTGTCTGCAAAAACTAGATGGTAGATGGAGGTGCAAGGCACTACCGAGTTTAATAGAAGACAAGATAAGATTAATCAAGCAATGTGGGTGACTGTGTCCTGCATTAAGTACTGCTCACTCATCACCCTTGTGCTTGCTGGCCTATATTGGCTCCGTGTCCCCTAATGCCTTAAATTTAAAATCTTAGTCCTCATCGTTTACTCTCACCACATCCTCGCCCCACCTTATCTCTGCAACCTGCTCCAGCTCTTCATTCCTACCCCCAAACACCCTGCTCCTCTGATTCCGACTTTTTGTGTATTCCCCCTTGGCTCACCATTGGTGATAAAGCCTTCAACAGCCTTGCTCCTACTCAGTGGAATTTCTTTCTTAAATCTCTTCACTTTTCTACCTCTGTCTCTTTAAAAATCTTCTCAAAACGATTTGACCTTGAACTGAACTTTCAATCCCACGTCTAATTCTTTACCAAGACTGTCATCTTTCACCTGCAATGCCTGTATTCTCTATTTCACCCCACTGCAGCTGAAACCCTCACCCATCTTCACAATCTCAAGGATCGATATCTCTGGTACATTCTCTGGTACTGTAATCATAGTGCATTATGTATAGAAATACATAGTAGCTACAACACAGGAACAGGGTGGGTAAATGTGAATAGAACTATTTGGCTCATGTGGAAGGCTTCATGACCTGTTTATGTGTTGTAACTTTTCTGTATTTCTATGTATCATCTTCAGAGTTCCCCAAGGTTCCAACCTTGATCACTTCTTCCTCGTCAATCTGTTGTCCTTGGTTACATTTTCTGATCAAATTCCACATATACACCGACAACACCTAGCTGTACCTCTTAATCACCTTCCTTGATCCCTCCATTGCCTCTGTGCTGATGGTGTTTGTCTGACATGCAGTCTTCGCTAAACTGTAAATTCTTCCAGGTAAGTATGCGGAAGACTGATGCCACTGTATTCAGTCCCCACTGCTGATTTCTTCCACTTGTCACTGGATCCATTCCCTTCCCCGGCCACCGTTTCAGCCTTAATCAGACTATTTGCATCCTTGGAGATCTGTTCGATCTGAACTAAGTTTCTGTCTCCATATCCTCGCTGTTACTTTCCAACCATTTCATCTGTGGCCTTGCCTCTGTAAGATCCGACAGCCCCTCCCAAGATATCTTTTACTATGACTCCAGCCAGTTGTGAATTGCTTTCTCTTGTTGCCCAACTATTGCGGCCAGTCTCCTAGGTCCCATTCTTTGGAATTCCTTCCCCTAAACCGAGATGCCTCTACACCTTACTCTGCTTCTTTAACTTCCTCTTGAAAACTCACCTCTTTGCTTCATTAGGTAATTGTGCAATGTGCTTTTAATGGGCTATCAGAAAAAACGACTTTCCATAAAAATGGTTTTGATTATTTTTTAGGATGGTGTTACCCCTCCAAGTTGCCTGCGTGCTCTTGTGCCACACATGGTCCCTGGTTGAGAGGACGAGTAGATGGACAGCCTTCTCTCAGGCTTTATCTGCTCTGAAAGCAGTTGCTTGGAAGCAGTGCAAGAACAACCTTGGGTGAGTGCCCTTTAATTTTTCCTCCCTCTCTGTGGGGAGGTGCCTGCATTCCACCAATCTCTTCTCCAAAGCAGCACTACATAGACGTAAGTTGGAATGCATTTTTCAAATATTAAGCAATTGGATGTGGTGTATTTGGACTTTCAAAAGGCTTTTGACAAGGTCCCACACAAAAGATTGGTGTGCAAAATTAAAGCACATGGTATTGGGGGTAATGTACTGACGTGGATAGAGAACTGGTTGGCAGACAGGAAGCAGAGAGTCGGGATAAACGGGTCCTTTTCAGAATGGCAGGCAGTGACTAGTGGGGTGGCGCAGGGCTCAGTGCTGGAACCCCAGCTATTTACAATTTACATTAATGATTTAGATGAAGGAATTGAGTGTAATATCTCCAAGTTTGCAGATGACTCTAAGCTGGGTGGCGGTGTGAGCTGTGAGAAGAACGCTAAGAGGCTGCAGGGTGACTTGGACAGGTTAGGTGAGTGGGCAAATGCATGACAGATGCAGTATAATGTGGATAAATGTGAGGTTATCCACTTTGGTGGCAAAAACATGAAGGCAGAATATTATCTGAATGGCAGTAGATTAGGAAAAGGGGAGGTGCAACGAGACCTGGGTGTCATGGTTCATCAGTCATTGAAAGTTGGCATGCAGGTACAGCAGGTGGTGAAGAAGGCAAATGGTATGTTGGCCTTAATAGCTAGGGGATTTGAGTATAGGAGCAGGGAGGTCTTACTGCAGTTCTACAGGGCCTTGGTGAGGCCTCATCTGCAATATTGTGTTCAGTTTTGGTCTCCTAATCTGAGGAAGGACGCTGTTGCTATTGAGGGAGTGTAGCGAAGGTTCACCAGACTGATTCCCGGGATGGCAGGACTGACATATGAGGAGAGACTGGATCGACTGGACCTGTATTCACTGGAGTTTAGAAGGATGATAGGGGATCTCATAGAAATACATAAAATTCTGACGAGACTGGACAGATTAGATGCAGGAAGAATGTTCCCGATGTTGGAGAAGTCCAGAACCAGGGGACACAGTCTAAGGATAAGGGGTAAGCCATTTAGGACTGAGATGAGGAGAAACTTCTTCACTCAGAGAGTTATTAACCTGTGGAATTCTCTCCCGCAGAGAGTTGTTGATGCCAGTTCATTGGATATACTCAAGAGGGAGTAAGATGTGGCCCTTATGGCTAAAGGATCAAGGGGTATGGAGAGAAAGCAGGAAAGGGGTACTGAGGTGAATGATCAGCCATGATCTTATTGAATGGCGGTGCAGGCTCGAAGGGCCGAATGGCCTACTCCTGCACCTATTTTCTATGTTTTTCTATGTTTCTATGATTGTCGCTGTTATATTTAATTTTTGTTGTCTTTTTTGTACCTTCTTCATTTTTGCCCTGGATGTACTTAAAGAGCTTCATGAATCCTTGATAGCTAGCGAATTCCATAAAAAGGGATGTAACGTTGGTCGCAGCCCACTTTGAAGCATTATAATGACGAACCTGCATGTGAAACAGCAAAGAAAATCAGTGGTTAAACACGACGCAGCCTGTTCACTGCCAAACCAGCTGAATTTCTAACAACTTAGTCCAAACAAAACATATCTTAACTCCAACTTCAAAAGAGAACCCCCACGACACCCTTGCGATTTCCTCCCATTTCTCACACTGACTATCTGGATCTCTTAGTGTGAGTGTTGGTTTGGACCAAGTGGGACGTGTTGTCTGGATCCATACCCACTAGAAGCAAGGCTGAGACTGAGACGGCCCCACCTCATTCCGTGTGGGTAGCTTCCAACTGGCATAGAAAAAAAAATTTTGTTTGTCAGCCTGGTCTGGATCAAATCCAAATCCTGTCCAATGGTGAAAAGACAGTGTCTTTACCCATTGTATCAATCAATTGCTATTTTAATACCATGAATTGCTCTTTTAAGTGCCATTAATTATTTAGTAGGGATTAAATACATTCTCCAGCAATCCTTTATTGGCTGTATTATACAGTGCTGTTTTGTCTTGAAGACCTAATGAAAGAACTACTGACAGAATCCAACGCTTCTTTTTCAATTTCTACTCATCCAGAATAAACAACAAGCAAAAAGGAAACCCATTTCATATGGGGTGTATAAACATCCCATCTTCTTAAAAGATATGCATTTTATCTGTTTATTCCACAAATGAAAATTAGGTCTGCGCTCTGCATCTCACCTCATAATCTGGGTTTTCACAAACAAGATCATAATTGATACATTCCTTCCCTTCTCTGCAGTGAGCTGGTTCAGTATAACTGCTCAGAGAAAAATAAAAGAACAATTAGGAGCGAAGATTAGCCAAACCATTCTTGACCACTGTTTCTTACTTAAAGAAGGGTAACTTAAAGAAGGGTAACTTTGAAGGTATGAGGCGTGAATTGGCTAGGATAGATTGGCGAATGATACTGAAGGGGTTGACTGTGGATGGGCAATGGCAGACATTTAGAGACCGCATGGATGAACTACAACAATTGTACATTCCTATCTGGCGTAAAAATAAAAAAGGGAAGGTGGCTCAACCGTGGCTATCAAGGGAAATCAGGGATAGCATTAAAGCCAAGGAAGTGGCATACAAATTGGCCAGAAATAGCAGCGAACCCGGGGACTGGGAGAAATTTAGAACTCAGCAGAGGAGGACAAAGGGTTTGATTAGGGCAGGGAAAATGGAGTACGAGAAGAAGCTTGCAGGGAACATTGAGACGGATTGCAAAAGTTTCTATAGATATGTAAAGAGAAAAAGGTTAGTAAAGACAAACGTAGATCCCCTGCAGTCAGAATCGGGAAGTCATAACGGGGAACAAAGAAATGGTGGACCAATTGAACAAGTACTTTGGTTCGGTATTCACTGAGGAGGACACAAACAACCTTCCGGATATAAAAGGGGTCGGAGGGTCTAGTAAGGAGGAGGAACTGAGGGAAATCCTTATTAGTCGGGAAATTGTGTTGGGGAAATCGATGGGATTGAAGGCCGATAAATCCCCAGGGCCTGATGGACTGCATCCCAGAGTACTTAAGGAGGTGGCCTTGGAAATAGTGGATGCATTGACAGTCATTTTCCAACATTCCATTGACTCTGGATCCGTTCCTATGGAATGGAGGGTAGCCAATGTAACCCCACTTTTTAAAAAAGGAGGGAGAGAGAAAACAGGGAATTATAGACCGGTCAGCCTGACATCGGTAGTGGGTAAAATGATGGAATCAGTTATTAAGGATGTCATAGCAGTGCATTTGGAAAGAGGTAATATGATAGGTCCAAGTCAGCATGGATTTGTGAAAGGGAAATCATGCTTGACAAATCTTCTGGAATTTTTTGAGGATGTTTCCAGTAGAGTGGACAAGGGAGAACCAGTTGATGTGGTATATTTGGACTTTCAGAAGGCTTTCGACAAGGTCCCACACAAGAGATTAATGTGCAAAGTTAAAGCACATGGGATTGGGGGTAGTGTGCTGACATGGATTGAGAACTGGTTGTCAGACAGGAAGCAAAGAGTAGGAGTAAATGGGGACTTTTCAGAATGGCAGGCAGTGACTAGTGGGGTACCGCAAGGTTCTGTGCTGGGGCCCCAGCTGTTTACACTGTACATTAATGATTTAGACGAGGGGATTAAATGTAGTATCTCCAAATTTGCGGATGACACTAAGTTGGGTGGCAGTGTGAGCTGCGAGGAGGATGCTATGAGGCTGCAGAGCGACTTGGATAGGTTAGGTGAGTGGGCAAATGCATGGCAGATGAAGTATAATGTGGATAAATGTGAGGTTATCCACTTTGGTGGTAAAAACAGAGAGACAGACTATTATCTGAATGGTGACAGATTAGGAAAAGGGGAGGTGCAAAGAGACCTGGGTGTCATGGTACATCAGTCATTGAAGGTTGGCATGCAGGTACAGCAGGCGGTTAAGAAAGCAAATGGCATGTTGGCCTTCATAGCGAGGGGATTTGAGTACAGGGGCAGGGAGGTGTTGCTACAATTGTACAGGGCCTTGGTGAGGCCACACCTGGAGTATTGTGTACAGTTTTGGTCTCCTAACCTGAGGAAGGACATTCTTGCTATTGAGGGAGTGCAGCGAAGGTTCACCAGACTGATTCCCGGGATGGCGGGACTGACATATCAAGAAAGACTGGATCAACTGGGCTTGTATTCACTGGAGTTCAGAAGAATGAGAGGGGACCTCATAGAAACGTTTAAAATTCTGACGGGGTTAGACAGGTTAGATGCAGGAAGAATGTTCCCAATGTTGGGGAAGTCCAGAACCAGGGGGCACAGTCTAAGGATAAGGGGGAAGCCATTTAGGACCGAGATGAGGAGGAATTTCTTCACCCAGAGAGTGGTGAACCTGTGGAATTCTCTACCACAGAAAGTTGTTGAGGCCAATTCACTAAATATATTCAAAAGGGAGTTAGATGAAGTCCTTACTACTCGGGGGATCAAGGGGTATGGCGAGAAAGCAGGAATGGGGTACTGAATTTGCATGTTCAGCCATGAACTCATTGAATGGCGGTGCAGGCTAGAAGGGCCGAATGGCCTCCTCCTGCACCTAGTTTCTATGTTTCTATGTTTCCATTCAACATTATATGCTGTATTAAGTGATGGTTACACTTTATGTTCTTAAAGATATAGGGCTAGAACCTCCACTTTTTTTGCCTGCTTAACGCCCATTTTACCACTGAAATGACGTATAACGCTCAGATATCGGCCGTTTTGGCACAAAATGGAAACTGGCGGGCATTTTTCGGAAACATATCGCCGAGCGTTACTTTCCCCATGTGCTTAACGCTGAGAAAAAATATTACTGCCCGCCCACTTTTTTGGGGCGGAATCAACAGAATGGGCGAATTCAATACCCATAATATCGCCCAGCGTTACTTTCCGCACGGAATTAACACCGAGATTCAATATTAACGCCCACCCTCTGTTTTTTGTCATAAAAAGCATATTTACCAAAACTAGCCGCCATGGAGATCGCCCATCATCAATTTCACCACCTCGCACACATATTGCCCACAATATTGCTCGCCCAAAAAACCGCCCACAAAAAGTGGAACTAACCGGAACGAATCACAGCGTTATGGACGGCATGTTCTCGATCACATGTCGCGTCCTTTAAAAGGCTGCTGTGCTTCAACCTCGGCGGAGTTCGGATGTACTCTGCAGGTCGTTGGAGTTGATGTGAACATCTGTAAAAACATCTTGACCACACTATGACCGATTGGCATTGAAGAGGTGTCTTCGTCGGGACATTCCTTGTTTGTGAGCAATCGGTGGCAAACAGAGAGCTACTGCAATGGGGCCTGTCCTTTCTCACCCTCTCTTCTTGACCAATTACATGCAGCAGACTCGACATCGCCGAAGGAATGCTCCACTGCATTATGTGCCCAATGTAAGAAGTGACAGACAGATGAGGAGGACCAGATATTACACCACCCGCAAGTACAAGGAGAAGCATTCTTACCTCGACTTGCCCGACACTACCTGCCTTCAGAGACTGCGCTTCCACAAAGAGGTTATCACTGAGGTATGCCAGCTGATAAAGGCAGATCTGCAGCCTGCCAGCACCATCAGTACTGCATTGTCTGTCGAGGTCAAAGTCACCGCGGCACTGTCGTTCTACGCCTCGGGTTCTTTTCAGGCCACAGCTGGCGACATTTGCGGACTTTCTCAGCATGCCACACACCGCTGCATTTGACAGGTCACTGAAGCCCTGTACTCACGCAGGAGGGACTTCTATGACCAGGGAGGCACAGAGTGAGAGGGCTCTAGGGTTCTCCAGAATTGCAAACTTCCCAAGGAGCAGGGAGCAATAGACTGTACGCACATCGCAGGATGCTGAGATTTTCAGGAACTACAAGGGATTCCACTCCCCGAATGTCTAATTGGTTGTCAACCACCAACAAATTATACTGGCAGTGAATGCTCAATTTCCGGGCAGCATCCATGATGCTCACATCCTGCGTGAGAGCACAGTATCTGACTTGTTTAACAATGAGCCACAAGATCAATGCTGGATGCTTGGGGACAAAGGATATGGCTTCGCCATCTGGCTGATGACTCCTCTGCGTGACACCCACACCGAGGCCGAGAGGCGATACTACGAGAGCCACAGAGCAACTCGCAATATCGTGGAGAAAACCATTGGCGTGCTGAAGCAGCGCTTTAGATGCCTGGACCACTCAGGAGGCGAGCTTCAATACCATCCTGTGCAGGTCGCTCAATTCGTGATGGTGTGCTCCATGCTACATAACTTGGCTATCAGGAGGGGACAAGAATTGCCTGATGAGTCTGACAGTCCACCTCACCAAGGAGAGGAAGAGGAGGACGAGGAGGTGGACGTTGACATGGCCCGGATAATCAGGCTGACACTGAAGCCATGCCCCTGCACCCCTGTAGACCGCATGAAAGGGCCCGTGATGGTATGATAGCTGCAAGGGCCTTACGTCAGGAGCTCATCAATGATCCCTTTGCCTGAAAGAACGTTGGTGTTATTTACAAGGCTGACACACTACTAGGTGTGCAGGTCATACATCAATGGTGGGCATCACCTTGGTGACAGTTAAAGTTTAAGTTGATTGAAGTTAATTGTGATTATACCCTTTGATGTTAAGGAATCACCAGTGTGTAATGGTGCAGCCAACTGAGCCAATGTGCTACAAGGTTTTGTTAAATAAAAAACATTTAAACCGAACATTAATCTGAAATCATCAATATTTCTGTACAAACCAACTCTTTCACATCCCCCCCCCCCCCACTCCCGCCCGCTACTGCCTCCCCACCTCTACCCCTTCCCCCCCGACTCCAAGCCGCCTGGCTGAGGAGGTCCTCAGGCGATGCTTCATTGGGGGGGGCGGGCGGGTGACGGCTGAAGCGCTGCTTGGACGGATATGGGAGAGGACGATCCCGAGGTGGGAACGTGCTCCGAGCCAGAATGGGGGTGCATCACCTTGGGGTGCAGTGTGGCGCTCCGGGACCATTAGAAGCCCTCTGTCACCAGTGCTCTTGGCTACCAGCTCCAGGACCTCCTGCATCCCTTCCATGTCTTATTTGTTGGACAAAACCTCGGTGTCAACTATGTTCTTGGTGCTTAGTAGGCTTTTTGCTACTGGTGAATCTCCGTCGTACCTCCCACAACAGCCAGACAAGCACACACCACAGCCACACACGCTTTCAGTGCCTCTGAGCTCCCTCTCTGTCTCCTCTTCTGCGCATGGCATGATGACCCTTGACCTCTTGAATCGCGGGAATCGACCATGATGTTGCTAAGGACGGCCACACTTTACAGCAGAAGGTCAAAAAAATTTAACACTACCGCCCATTTGATATCGCTCGCGGTAACGCCTATTTTCAAAAATGGAAACTAGGTGTTTTGAGAATGGGCGAGAAGCTGGCGATCAGAAAACCCTTTTTTACCGCCCACGCTGGAAATAACGCCCATTTTTGGCGATAAGCACAAAAGTGGAGGTTCTAGCCCATAGGGCCCAAAATTGGTGAACTTACTGTCCGCTGTCACCGAGTATTCTCGGTGGTCTCCTTGGTTTCTGGGTGGTCTCCCCTCCAAGCCCCTGGGTCGACTAAGCCTGTATTCATTAGAGTTTAGAAGAATGAGAGGGGATCTCATTGAAGCGTATAAAATTAAGTTGGATAGACTGGATGCGGGGGGGATGTTTTCCCTGGCTGGGAAGTCTAGAACAAGGGCTCACAGTCTGAGGATACGGGGTAGGAAATTTAGAACTGAGATGAGAAATTTTTTCACTCAGAGGGTGGTGAACGTGTGAAATTTTCTACCACAGAAGGCTGTGGAGGCAAAGTCACTGAATATATTTAAGAGAGAAATAGATAGATTTCTAGAAACAAAAAGCATCAAGGGGTATGGGGAAAAAGTGGGAATATGGTGTTAAGATAGAGGATCAGCCATGATCATATTGAATGGCGATGCAGACTTGAAGGGCCGAATGGCCTACTACTGCTCCTATTTTCTCTGTTTCTACAAGCGAGTTTGGTGGAGTCCTCCCGCTGGCGGGGAGAGAAGACCGCTGGGTACCGTCCGCTGACGTGTACCGGTGTGCAACGCCCAGAAGAGTCCTCCTGCCCGCTGCGTTGCCAGTTTGGTCCGGGCGGCCCTCCGCTCCAGCAGGCAAAAAGACCGCCGCGAGGAGGCAGGTCTTATCTCAATGGTAAGTATGAAGACCTGCAAAAAGAGGTTAGTCCTCTTTTCTTTATTTTTTATGCAGGGGTTTAGGTGGATGGGGTCTCCTGAAGGAATTCTGGTGGGTTCTTTTATGTTTTGAAAAATTTTATTATCAGTTTCCTCCTCCCTGCTTTGCCGAGGATTGCATTTGCCGCCGAGCTGCCACCCAGAATTGGCGTGCAAGGCCCATTTTTGCCGCCGGGCGGTTTTTCCCAGATATTTTCATGAAACTTCCGCCCAAAGTACCGCCAGGATCAGTCCTTTAGACAGAACTTGGGCGGAACTTAGCTTTCACCAAATCCGGGCCCATAATAGCCTGACCATTGAGATATAACTTAAGCATGGAAATGGCCCTTTCCAGTCCTGTACTGTCCTATGTTCCTAAGGACATTTGGACATATAAGGATGTGTTGGGGTATGTGTGGGGATGGTGGGGGCAGGGGGGAGATGGTCGAGGGGGTTAGGATGGTGTGCGAATGTGATGGGGGAATGGGATGGGATAATTGGGGGTGGGGGGGTGGGATGGTATGGGGGGGGGTTGTGTAAAGGGGGATGGTGGAGGGGGTTGGGATAGTGTGGGGGGGGGGGGATGGTGGAGGCAGCGGGGTGGGGGGTGGGGAGACAACTAAGTCTAGTGATGCGTCATGGGTGGCCATGGTCTCCCGGAGCCTGATTGAATGCTTATAGGGATCTAGGGGGAATTTCCTGTGTGTGGCTACCGTATTTCTCTCTGTTTTTTGCCTCTCCCAGGAATTGACATAATTAGCAATTGGGAAAAGCCGTGCACCAGATTGCACCGTCTAATGGACAGGACGAGCATTGTTGGGCAATATGGTCTTATTTCAGAAGGCAATTTTAATGAGGGACATCGCAGCAGAACACAATCACTTCAGTATCTGCAATGGCATTACTCAGCAAGGGTTGTTGGGTAAGAATCAGCAGGGGGAGGGGAGCCCTGGACACTTTTTGTTCTTCCCTAACTCGGACACTGAGGCCAATTGTAGCACTGGCCTGGCTGAGATCAGCTGACCTAGAGGCCAGGGACCTTCCTGACCTGTATGGCTGAGCTACTTACTGAACCATTTGAGCACATGTTTAAGTGATCTTCAAGTCCCAAAACTGCTGTTGTTCTTGTCTAAATGCAGTATTTTCCTTTGTGTGTTATAGTTATCGCACTGCAGAAAACACAGCCTAAATCTTCCTCTCTGTTAGTAATTCATGGCTATTTCTGTTTCATAGAAGGGTGAATGTTATTCCACGGCTATCACCAATGCCACTCTGCGATTAGTCATGGGGAGAGGTAGTAAAACAGCCTGCTCACATAACATCAGGTTTTCTGCCATCCACAAGACAGAGTGCCTCACTTTATGGAGCAATCCATTTTGTACTTGCACAAAAGCTGACTGCATTGTGCTTTTTTGTTAATTTTCTTCCCTATTCTCCTCTCCTGAAGGCACTGACTTTTCTTGAGG
The DNA here is from genome assembly GCF_044704955.1 of Pristiophorus japonicus. Classification (NCBI taxonomy): domain Eukaryota; kingdom Metazoa; phylum Chordata; class Chondrichthyes; family Pristiophoridae; genus Pristiophorus; species Pristiophorus japonicus. Next base: position 649,244 of record NW_027253750.1, read on the forward strand.
TATGCTTCTGAGGTAAGTGGCCAAGTGGCCATTCTTTAAGTGTGAGTCTAAATAGTAGGAGTGTTGGCAGGCTATTTGACTGTAGGGGCATCATGCTTGAACCCAATCACTCAACATCAACAT